>NW_017307726.1:283847-304450 GCF_000935625.1 Nanorana parkeri
ACACTGAGTTGCCAGTTTATTATGACCACCTGATGTTTGTAGGCTAATTAGCTATAATTTCGCGCTGAAGTTGCTAGAGGGCCAGACCATTATAAATATTCCCTATTTAGCAGGTTGTTTACCACAACAGTAGAAGTGATTTGTTTCTAAAGATATGGGTAAACAACGCGATTTAACAGCCTTTGAACGTGGGATGATTGTTGGCGCTCGGAGCCATGGAGCGAGTATCAGCAAAACAGCAGAATTAGTTAAATGTTAAAGAGCAGCTGTTGTTAAAGTGTTTCAAGACTGGACTGTCAGCCGAAAATCTGGGTCTGAACGTGCGAATTGTGGCCGTCAGCGACTAGTCAATGTTAGGGTAGAACGGAGAGTGGCAAGACTGGTACAAGACAACAGAAGGGCAACAGTGTAGTGTCAGATTCCTCACATAACCTTTCAACATCTCGTGGAATGACGAGGCGGCCCAACGAAGTCATCTCGTGGAGTCATCTCGTGGCCCAACAAAGTACTTATGGGGTGGTCATAATAATCTGGCCACTCAGTGTATAAATATATAAATATTCACAGTGACACAGTGACCAAGCATCTTGCTGCTGCTGCTTTGATTATTTAGTTTAACAAATAAAAGATTGCTCTTTAATTCATGCCTTCAGTAATATGCGTTTATGTCTATGCATGTTTGTAGATATGTGTCATATAATACACCCCCTATATGAATTTGTCATAAAAAACATCCAACTGTGGAGTGCTCTTTTTGCATTGACAGTATGTTCTGATTTCAGGACTGAAGGCTAATAGGCTCTAACTGTTGTTTCTAATTCTAACCAACTACACTGTTGGCTCCTTTTAGTTAAAGCCACAATTTCAGTTTATTGGAGCTTATTATGCTATGGGGCTGTAGCCCAATATTAACTGTGATTTCATGCAGCAATGCCTCTCCTTAAATCTGGGCAGTTTAATAGAGAGTCAGCTTGCTCTTTGTCTGCCTGCAGTTGCCAGTGACTGTACCTTGCAGTGTCCACATTCCATGTCAGTCTGTGTAGATTTTAGCATATTATACGAATTACCGTATCCAATACAATACAATTTTTATCATATTAAAACTTAGTTCAGTCTCTTGAGCTTTAGGGCTAAACGAAACACTTGATTTGCATGGCACGCTACTAAGCCAAAGTCTTCTTATGTGGGATCATTTAGCTGCTACCTTAGTCCTCAACTTCAGTTCTGTGGCCTGCCGTCTGTGATTTCATTATCTAATGGGGTGCTCTGTGGTCAGTAATGAGGGACAATATTCTGCCCCACCCAATAAAAGGACATGCATTGACCTTATCATGCTTTTTAAATGCTTGTAGTGAAGTATTATTCAATGTTTGCTAAAAAAAATAAAAAATATCCCATAGCATTTCAGCACCACTAGTCTAAAACATTGACACATGAACATCAAACTCTGAAATTGTTATCTGTATGTTGCAGCAGAAGAAACCAATATTTGGCCAGCCTTCCACAGCCATCCTGCCGACATTGACACAATACTGGATTCATGGATTCATCCTTTCATTTATTCTGACCCTACACAATGACACCTTTCCCATCCTTCAGTTGTTCAGTTTTGATGAACCCATTGCTAATGTGACCCAATTTTCAAGTTTTTAGCTTGCTGGAGTGGCTCCTTAAACTTGCTTGTGTTGTGCACTTAGAAATGGCCTTCTAAAAAAAACTGTTGTAAAGAGTGTTTAAAGTGTATCTAAACCCAAAAGCAAAAATTGAACTTCTATATTGTTAATTAAAGGAGAACTATGAGGTGAGTGCTTTTCACTCACCTCATAGTTCCAGCCGACCTGTGACAATGAGACTGTCACAGGTCGGCTCAGTAGATCGGGAAGTGAGCGAACACATACTGGCGTTTGCTCACCTCTCGATCCTGTCACGGCTCTCTGCCGTGAAGGTAGGGGCTGGATTCCCCCTTGACTGGCAGAACGGACGGGGGAGGGGGCGGGTACAGCTGGCTCTGCCTCTAGGTCACGCAGCTGGTCGGATCCAGACATAATTGTCGGGATCTGCTTCAGCTGCGGCGTCTTAGTATACAGCGAGCTACAGCTCGCGGTATACTGAGCCTACGGTGACGGGAGGACGCTAGTTTATGTCCTCCCGTTACCCTAAGGAGAACTATGGGGAAAAGCCTTAACCCCATAGTTCTCCTTTAAAGTACACAAGATTCTTTTATTCTGATACAAATGTGTTATTCTGCCACCTTCCAGACGGTTCAGACACTGGCAAACAGAAATTTGTTGGACAGCCATGTATAACCTTCCCACTTCCAACATAGTTCAGTTTTTTGCTAGTGTTTTAGGAGGATTGACCTCTTTTCTCTACTAGCTTACCTCTTCTTTTTTTTTTTTTTTTTTTCTAATTTTCTTTATTTTTTCTCAAGATATTTTCCTTCAAGCAAAACATAATCTACATGATGCTGCACTGAGCTCTCTATACAGTTTTCTGGATTACCTAATCCTTGGCAATTCTTTAATGTGGTGGCTGAATTAGTATATTTTCTGCTAATACAGAGAAAAATATGATTTTTGACTTACCTTTAACATATTTTTCTTGGAGGGCAGTACAGGCGGCATAGCTAATGACAGCACAATCACAGGCATTGTGCATGCATTGGGCATGTGCAAAAGTAGTAAACAGAGCGTCATTTCTAACTGTATTTAAAAGTGTATCTGTGACCAAGGTCAGCACTTACCTGCACTTTAAAGTTGAAACTTTAACAGCATCTGACTTGGTTATGTGTTCATTTAAAAACATTTAAAAAAATCTTTTTACATAGAAGGTATTGTTTAGCATCATTAACCACAATTAAGGCTTTGATTCCTTTCTATATAAATAAATTATGATTACATGACAGGCACAGTGACTAGTGAAGCCAGTAGGCTTTAGTAATTTACACCCCATCATAAACTGGGGTGGCTCCTACATCTGACACTGAATAAAGCTTCCCTTCAGCCAAAGTTTTTGCTTGAGTTTTGGAGTAGAGAACTTTTTCAGGACTAAAATTGATGTCTGTATCCACACAAAAGAGATCTCTCTTCTCTGCCTTCTTTCCTCATGCATGACAGTGATTCATAAACCCGGGTATACATGGTTCTATTTTTTTCGTTCAATCTGTGGGCTGAACAAAAAAAAATAGAACATAATACTCCATCAACGCTTACGAGTAGAGGTGCACCGAAATGGAAATTTTTAACCCAACATAAAAAAAAATTCAGGCCGAAACCGATACCGAAAAATGTATTTTTTTTAATTTTGTCACATTTTTTAAATATTTTATTTTTTATAAACTTTTTTTATATTTATTTTTATTGATTCATTTTTTTATTAAATATTTAAATTTTTTACATTACTTTTAGGGGCTTCGGGAAATATTGGGGGTCTAAACAGACCCTTGATATTTCCCTTTTAAAATAGAAAAAGAGATGTAGGACACAAAGTCCTCTATCTCTTTTTTTGTGTCCCCTGTTATCAATGAACAGGAATCCTCTAAGAGTGTTCCTGTTCATTCATAACTTGAGAACATGGTATGTTTACTACAACTATGAATGAACAGGAGGTGATGTAGATGACTCCCATTCATTCATAATTGAGGATATAGTTAACATACCATGTCCTCAATTATGTACAATACACTCAGCGATTACTGATCGCTGAGTGTTTGTACCTTGCTCTCCTCTCTGACACACTGTCACAGGAGGCTGAGTGAGTGGTGTAGGGAGAACTCAGCCTCCTGTGACAGCGCAGCCTGTCTTCGCCCACACACCGCTCTGCCGGACTGTGATAGGCGGCTGAGCGGTGTGGGAGGATAGATGCCGGCCGCTCACAGAGCTCTCCTCCTGCAGCGCTTGGCAGGCTGTCACACTTTCTCTCCTCCCGCTGGGACACAGAGCAGCGCGCAGCAGGTAAGAAAGAAATCACGGATGTGCCGATGTATCGCCAGGAAAATGGCACTTTCGGCATAATGCCAAAAGTGCAATTTACGGCTGATATGTTTCGGCGGCCGATATATTGGTGCATCCCTACCTACTAGCATTGATGGATAAATATCCCGCTGTTTGCGTTGTATTCTCACAGCGGCCGCAAATTTTCCAACCTGCTTCTTAGATCAGTTGATTGAGAGATGCCGGCGGAAGGGTGCCTAGAACGGGAACCCATGCAGCGAATTTTAACCGGTTTATCAAGAACTGGCCAAAATTTGCTGCATCTGTAGCCTACTTTACTGTACTAGAACAATTGTTGTTATTGCTATCTAAATCCCTGATTTCCACTTGCTTTGCGGTCTGTCCGACAAATAAAACAGGAAAGAGAAATCTCTATAATGAAGACACAGGGAACACTATAGTTCACAGAGGTTCCCATCTTTGTATATTCTTTTCAGACTAAAGAGAAGAAAGTCTTGTCTGGAATAAGGATTTTAGGGCTGCAACAACTAATCAATAAAATCAATAATGAGAATAGTTGGCAACGATTCTCATCATCGATTAGTTGGGGGGGGGGGGGACGATTATGAAAATACTCGTGAGCTGCAGCCCTAAAGGCTTTAATGCAGTGACGTATGGAGAGCATTCAAGGACCAGGGCAAGCTGTTTTCTAGGAGATCCTAGATCACAAGGTTGGCTGAGCAGAATTACAAATCCTTTGAAAAGTAACACAGTTCACATACTTGTATTGTATTTCATCTGTGTAATTCATTATTTGCCTTCAGTTTGGCTTTAATATCTTTATGTCTGCTATGTTCTAGAAACCTTTACACGTATGTCTGTAATTGCTCTTTTCTGCAAGGAAGCTAGCATTTTATGCCCATTGTCATCAATTTACTTCAGCGCCATTTTCTAATTCAGCTCACTTCCTTTATGCCTTAAAATGTGTTAGTATGAAATTTCAGACTATTTTCTTCTCCCTTTTAGCTCAAGTGTGGATGTGTATTGATACCGCTTGCAAATATTCACATCTTTTCCAATAAAGTTTCCAAACAACGTTATATTTCACATTTTCAAATATATGCATTATTCTCCATATCTTTAATATGTCTTTGAAGCGTATAATTATAAAATAGATGTGACAGCCCAGCCCTCAAAAAGAACAATTTGTTTATTTTCCTCCCAGCTGTCACCCCTCATTTCTTTAATTTAACACCTTGAAATGTATTACAGATAGAATGAGATATACCTCATTTTGGCCTTAGTGTTCTGGATTTTGAGAGATGGTTAAAAATATTTTTGACACCTAAATACATAAAAGAAAACAGAAGTTAGGCTTCTGATGATGCATTTTGTAATAATAGCATCTCCTGAAGCATAGCAGAGACATAAGATGTGTTTTCTTCCTTCATTCTATGTGTTATCTGGATTTCTTTTGTTTCTTTTCTTTCATTCAACCATGCAGTGGATTAACATTGACCAAGTAAAATGTGTTACTCATTTCTTTATGTTGCATCCTTTGAAGCTGTGTTTAGGTAGCCTGTTCTCATCAGTAAGGCCAGTAGGCAAAAGGTTGTTCAACTTGATCACTAGTCTAACTAGGGCCCCTTTCACAAGGGCTGATCTGGAGGGAATCCGTCCACAGATCCACTCCTGGTCACCACTGTGACATCCGTGTCCGTACAGTTTTTTCCTCCACCTTTCAATGGAAGAAAGAAGTGAAACTGCCGGACCCCATTTTGGTTTGTCCCATGCTATGCTCCCTTTCCCCTTTGCTAGCTTATGAATCCTTATTTGCAAGGGGCCTTTTTATAGTTATCCATAAGAATAAAGTTGTGTTGAGATCTAAGGTCTCCTTTCTCCCTAGGGTGGTCTCTGACTTCCACCTTAACCGGGACTTTGTTTTACCAACCTTGTGTCCTGCATCAAAACACTGTAAATGAATGTCTTTACACTGTATGGATGTAGTTCAGGCGGTTAGAGTTTATCTCTCTGTGACTGCTGCTTATTGCTAATCTGACTCTGTTCATCATCCTGCAGGGTCCACGTATGGGGCAACAAGCCTCCCATTCCACCATTGCTAGGTGGATTTGTTGAACCATCTCTCTGGCTTTTGAGCTCAAAGGGAAAAAGTCCTCCATTTCCTGTCACTGCTCACTCTGCTAGAAGTTTTAGTGCTTCTTAGATCTCAAAATCAGGCTTCGGGTCTCCTAAATCTGAAAGGCCACCACCTGGTCTTTTGTGCATACTTTTGTCAAGTAAAGAGGGGGACGTTCAGGCTTATGCAGATGCAGGATCCTTCAGGCATCCCTGTGATTCAGGGACTCCTCTATTTTCTAGTTCTGTTCCCTGTTGAGGTCGTTATTCCTCAGCCTGTTAGCCTTCTTTCCTTGGGGTGAGTGTAATAAAAATACTAATTCTGACTGAACTTCATCTTTAAAAGCTGAGAATCATCACTCACACTGACACCAGCATTATTGTGTAGATTTTTGACACAGCTATACAAAGTATACAGTGTAATTTGGCCTATGAGAGAAACCCTAATTAAATTCTGCAAAGTTTGTGAATTAGTGTAAGCAAATGTAAAAGCCCCTATTTGCTGCAGTTATGTTTTCATTAAAAGTGTTTATTTTTGTAATTTTTTTAACAGGTATGTCTTTATTCATAACAAAACAATGTATAACTTGGTTACAATGAACATTTATCAGCATATCTTGTACAAGTGGACATAGTATTTACATCAATTTTTAAGTTTGGGGAAAACACCGAAAGTCAGTACATTCAGGAAGAACTACAGTTCACTATATCTAAATATTTGATGCTCTGTGGATAAGGGTTTAAAAAAAAAAACATATTCTTCATGTCTTCATTAAGGTAGCAAACAGTCATTTATAGTTGTTCAAGATATTTGTCCACAAAATGTGCTGAATCAATAACAGTGCATTTAGGCCTGGTTCACACCTGAACGTTTTGTAGCGCGTTCAACGCTCGACGAACGCTCTACAAAACGCTCAAACATCTAAATCCCATTGTATTCAATGGGTCTAGTTCACACTTTGGCTTATTTCCGCCCGTCCGAACGCGATACAAAACGGCCTACGCCCAAAGAAGTACATGTACTTCTTTGGGGCGTTTTGGTCTAGCGTTTCCATTGGGATACAGCCAAGTAGCCCTCGGAAACGCGTGACGCGAAACGCGCAACAAACGCGCATATTCAATACGCCTAGGTGTGAACCCAGCAAGGCTTAAAACGTGCCACGCTCTCCTAAAATGCTGCGCTTGTGATATGTGATCAGTAAAAATTAAAATATAACAATGTGTCAACTTTAAAACTAAAGCATGTATAATGTGTCAATTAACACTGAAGTTTATATGTTTTACATTTTTAGTTGTGAAATTAGTGGTGTATCTAGGACCACTAGTGCTTGCTGCTGGCTATTATTGGTGCAACGTTTTTTATTTGTTTAATTACAGTGCATTATCTCAATGTCCACAATGTGAAATGTGGTTGAGCATTGCCATTTATGTAGGTTAGTTTGTACAGTGTATATCTTATTTATGGTCGATTTCCAGTTAGCATCAGTAGGCGGATGTGGTTCCATTTTAACAAAATACATGGGTACCGGCACATCACAGTGCTTGATATTTCTTTTATACTTTTTTAAACAATATTAATTTCCCTGTATGCATGGAAGTGTGTTGAGATCCATTGCCGCATATTGTAACACACTAGGTTTGTTTATATATTGTATATCTTATTTATGGTCCTTTTTCCAGTTAGCATCAGTAGGTGGATGTGGTGAGTTCCATTTTAACAAAATGTCCCTTCTCACGTAAAGGTAGTGAAGAAAAGTCGATTATATGTGTCAATAAGTACCAAGTAAACCTATTGCTCGGCCCACAGGCAGTTTTTGACCTATAATATAATTCCGCACCATGATAATTTGTTGCCAGTATGCCCACAGAACAGGACAGAACTAAACCGTCTGAAAGAAAGTCCCTGTTTCTGTTTTACAGTTTTGATATTAGTTGGCAACCGAGGGCTAAAGTGAATGCTCAAAGAAGTGTAGTATGCCCTATGTAGAAATTTGAAAGCTGAACTCCAGGATAATATGAAACACATAAGTTAATGTAGCTATGCATTCATTAACCCTTTCACTGCCACTATATAAGACAGAGATATCACGAGATAAGACAGAACAAGACCACTTCTAGTTGGCCCGGTCAGTACTGCAGCTGCATTCTCTCTTTTGCTATAAGCTCATGGCCCCTTCAGTGACCACAAACTTATAACAGAAAGGTACTTCAGACACTAATGAGTAAATTAATAGCTGGCATCAGTGGCTGAAAAGCTGCTGATGACAGCCATTCATTCAAAATCCGGTCCTCCCGTCGCTACTACCAGTTTGATTTCTTCCTGTCTGCCACTAATTCCTCCCCGCTGGGTGCTGGCTGTTTGCTTCCCTACCTTACCTTGTCCTGCAGAGAAGAAGGAGATTGAGGACTTTCTGAGGGGAATTTATCAAAACTGGAGCATAGAAAATATGGAACAGCTGTGCATGGCAACCAATCGGCTTCTTTTTCATTTGCAAATCTCAGCTGGACAAACTGAAGAGAGAAGCTGATTGGTTGCCATTGGCAACTGCTCCAGATCCTGTCTGCTCCAGTTTTGACAAATCCCCCCGTGTCTTCGGTCTCTTTCTTTCTCCATCTCGAAAAGAAGATATCAGGTGTCTAGTTTAGATCCCTGATATTTCACCAAAGTACTGATAAAAAAACAAATAATAGTTAAAGAAAAAGAAAAATATTGAATACCACAAAACTTAAGTGTGAGGCCAACCGGCAGGCTTTTAGCATAAGTTACTTATTTACAGTTTTGTGTACTTTTGATTTTCATTGTTTTGCTAAATGGCACAATTTAAATTGTAGAAATACTAGTTTTTGACTCATTACTGTGTTAGAGTTTAGATTTAATAGGATATTGTTAGAAGCTATATTGTTTTGTGTGTGCTGCTAATAATTTCAGTGTATTTTTATCAAAAATATCAATCTAATAAGCTATTATGGGACTTACAAAATCAGTAGCATCATCTTTTTATTCTATTGGCCCTGTGCTTGGAGAAAATGTAGGGTTTTTTTTTTTTTTTACAAACTCTAAAAGCTGTAAGTAAAAACAATTGCAAAAATGGTCTGGCCATCTGAGGATAAAAGTGGAGCACAGGGCCTGGCAGCAACAGAGTTAATACATTCTGAAATATATTTATTTATTCAAATCTAAGTAAATTAATTTAGCTTGCTATCAGCCTCTTGCAGTCCTTTTACAGCAGTGCTCACACTGGAGGAGGGAGCAGCAACACAAGGAGCCAATCAGTTGTGCTGCAGTGCAAAAAGGTTGCTGATAGACTGGGGGAAGGGACAATGACCTGTTAGTTTTACTTCAGCAGAAAACAAAATATTCTGCCCAGTCAGATGGGGCTGTACTATATAGTAGAACTGTGAAAATCTAATTTCTGCATGGACAGAAATGCCAATAATTTGACAGGTAAAACAGCTCTCATGTGTATTTAATGTGTGTATTGGGCCTTTTGTCTGGAGTTCAGCTTTAACTGAATGCATTTTTCTCTAGTTTAAATCATTTGAATTACAAAATCTTTCATTGAAATGTTCTCATCTCCACTAGTTCCCCGCACATCAATGAGTGAGAGAGAGGGGCAGCTGAGTCGAGTAATCAGACTTCATTGTTCAAACATGAGAATCTATAAAATGCAGCCTGTTGATTGGAGTAAAGGGCACATAAATGAGCCTTTACCGAGGTGTAGTAGATAAAATTAAATGGTCAGAACCTGGCTAAATTGCTTGGTAGGGGGTGTATGGTTTAGATAACTGGTTGAAAAGAATTGCACACTGCTAAGTAGGTAAGACCGATTAAATAAATATATTTGGGCTGTGTATTTATATGTTTACCTTTACTAACATCTTGAAAACGAAAGGTAATATTCAGTTTGCATTATCTGCTATTACACTCTGAAAGTGTGAGTCCTCAAGACAAATAAACCTATTGCTATAAAACAATAGGTTTATTTGCCTTCTTTTCATTGTAACCTGTTTGGCAAAAATGCTTAAAACGTCTGAACTTGGCAGAGTTTGGAAGGGTAGAATTTATCCTCTTTATTTGTTCTTGTCACTGGACAGAAAGTGATAGGAAATTAAAATGTTACAGTTGTCACAAGACAAGGAATAGAAAGTAAATCTCCCAGTGCAAACATCTGTGCTGGTGACAGCTATCTCAGAAGGGATTTCCTATCACTTCCTGTTGTGTTTCTGAGACAGGAAGCAAAAACAAAAACAAAAAAATTCTGTGGGTAAACTATTTCATTCTCTAAAACAAAACTAAAAAAAAAAGGTTTGAGTTTTAGATAATACTTTACAGAAAATGAGAAAAACATGAAAGTAGCCATTGCTGACCTATTTTTCTTAAAATGCTAGTTGCCTTGCTGTCTTGCTTGTCCCTCTTCTGGAGCACCTTAACTAAGTACCTTAACTATTACCAAAAATGTATCTTATTTGTGTATCACTCGGCTTTAGATCCTCAAATCATCTCTCTATTCATGCTGTCCTTCCTTCTGGAGGGTGGCTACTTTTGTTCCCCATGGTCCCTGTGTGTGTTGTAAAGTAGTCACCGCTCCAAGCTCGCTCCTGTGATGGACTAAAATCTCAATACAAATTAGTAAACTAAACATGGGATTGTAGTCCATAACAGGAGCGAGCTTGGAGCAGTGACTACTTTACAACACACACACAGGGACCATGTGGAACATAAGTAGCCACCCTCCAGAAAGAAGGAAAGTGTCAGCACCAATTCAGATGATTGGAGGATCTACAGCTGAGCGATACATAAATATGATACATTTTTGTTAATAGGATACTTGAATGTATTTTTAAGATTTAACTTCTGAGTTTAGTGTCAATTTAGTTTAGTTACTCTAAATTTCCCATTTAAACTTATTTTTGGTAAGTGTGTTAGAATGTATTGAAGCCAGCGTGTCAGCATGAGAGCTTGCAAACTAACATTTTCAGAAAAAGGTGAGCCATGACTGATCCCATATTTGTCTTATAACCAATTTCCTTTAAATATAACACACTACTGTTTTTTTTTTTACTGGTTTTGTGTTGTTTTCACTTGCTTACTTTTTTGTTTTTAGCTATTATTTAACAGTATATAAAGATAAATGATCTCTACTGAGGCCAACCTACAGGCTGTTACCTTAAAACACCTCTGAGGGAACCTTGCTAATGACTGGTTAAGTTCTCAATGACTGCTGACTATATTGTCTGCTGACTGACTTTTCTATGTGTGTGAGCTAACATGGCTTAATTGGAGATGCATGCTAGGGTTTGATCCATTTAAAACAGTGGTCAAAGGCACAGCCACAAAATGCAGGCTGCTACTCAGATCTTCTAATATTTATATACAAGAATAGACTCTTCTGCTTAGACTAACAATATCACAGCTACTTCCCATGTCTGAGCAGATGTTAAGCAAGCTGTAGCTGAATGTAAATTTTGAGAGGGTGGCATGATTTAAGCTCATTTGAAGTGGGCTGGTTTCCCTGCCTGGCTCACAATTCAGTGTCCCCGGGGGGAGTTTTCTGCTATACCTCTTTATTTTAGCCTCTCTATATGGACTCTCTCAAGTCTGTATAAAGCAGATCATCCCTAGACTAAATCTCTTCAGCCTTTGTTATTGGGCTCTGTAGACCTGTAATTAGGCCTCCTGGCAGGCCTTGCAGGCCGGTTAATGGTCATATGGAGTTTCTATGAAGCAGACTGGCTTTGAATAAATCCTGGTAGGGATAGGTTTATGGGTCATTTCCTATTTGGACCTAGCTTTGTCTGTGTGCCCTACGGGCTGAGTTCCCTTGACCATGGGCAGCTCAGTTTGCTTCTCAAGCTCTACCCTGTTAATCCCTAGTGTAAACAGAGGATTTAGCTGAGCTTCTGTCACATGCCAATCCACTTGGGTGTTAGCGAAGCTGTTCACAAGACTATATTATAGAGCACTGCTGAGAGTGTAGTGTGAGTCACTAAATCAATTGCATACACTGTGAATCAGTGAATCAATTGCCAAAACGTGCAATATTGAAATTCTGTTAAATATGGTACAGAGCTAGTGTATTTTTAATAGATATAATGATTATATTTATCCCTAAATAATAGCAGCAGTCATAACCCAGGATTCTGGCTGACAAATGATTGGTTTCTTTGGAATAAAGCAATTTATTCATTCCGTTATACCAATATTTCTGTTGGTCTGGTTTACCAGCGGTTTATACCCAATTTGAAGACGCTTTAAATAAAGTGTCCAATTTGTAGCATTGTTTGCATTTTGTTGCTGTGGAGGTTTTAGTTATAGTTTGTTATTTTATGTGTAGCAAATGATTAAACGAAAACTGTAATACTGAGAGATTTAAAACAATCTATATGGTTTGAAATGCATTGTTTATTCTTCCCCAAGGCAATGTTTGCTGAAGGGAATAATCGAATTGTATTTTTGAAAGTTTAGTTAGTGCTTGATACTAATAAGGTAGCACTACCGCCTAAGTTGGCAAACTGTGTTCTTGTTTAATGTGAAGCATTTACTTAGACTGAGTTACATCAATGTCCTTGAATTTATTCAGCTTCCTAAAGTAGTCAGGAGACAATTGCACTCTATAGAAACAAGATGGAAAATGACAGATGTGTCTGTAAGGACCACATACGTAGAGTCTCTGATTTAAGTCTGGTGGAACTAATAGGATCATTGGTTTACTTTCTTGCTTGCCATTTTTTTTGTCCAAGGCCGGCTCAGTTAAATAGGTTATTTTATCTCCAGATATGCAAAATGATCAACCCGGCAGCTGGTACTGAATATGAAATAGAGACTGACAGTAGAACATTAACCGGCATTGTAAACCGTCTTTGCCACATTTTTGGCACTCTGCAAAAGATTTACAACTGCAGGGAGCTTAAGAACTTCTTGTATGATTTATCACCTATGTTGAAATTAGCTTGTTTTCACATTTTAGCAGCAGCACAAACCTTTTTTTGGAGAAATACAGAACATGCCAAAATGTTTCCTAGTTGGATTGGTCTCGTACCACAGCCGAATTAATTACCATATTAACCTCTTGCCGTCCGCCCGTAGTAAAAAAACGGACGGACGGCACTGCAATCTTTAGGAGGTGAGTGAAATTATATTGTAAAACAAGCTGTTGGAACAGGAAGGAAAAAAAACACTTCACAAATGCTTCCCAGAATCTCATAACTTACATAGTTACATAGTATTTGGGGTTGAAAAAAGACATACTGTACGTCCATCAAGTCCAACCCATATAGGTCCACACATCGTAAGGCCTGGTTCACACTGCATCGTAAGGCCTGGTTCACACCTGGGCAGTCCGAGAACCCACAGTGATCCGTGTGTTTTTGCGAGCGATCACCACGTGTTTGTGGAATCGCACACAAACGTGAAACAAGCTTGCGGTGCCATTTATTTCTCATGGTGCCCCAAACTCCGCCAGCAAATCGCGTGGTTTTCCAAGGCGTTTTCGCCTTTGCAAAAGTACACAAACGCGGCAAAAAAAAAAGTCCTGCGCGGCACACATAGGGGTGCAGGAGCCTTCTTGCCGTGCAGATATGACCCCATTCAAACCAGTGGGGCCACGTAGCAAACGCGCATTCCCTGAGATGTGAACCAGGCCTCAAGGATATACCTTTAAAAACAATTAGTGCCAAGTAAATCACAATGGACCCCAGGTCGCAGCAACAGTCCCGATGGACATAGAGATAAAAAAAAACAGAACCATGAAGGGAGACTAAAATCACAGTTAAGTTTGCAAAAAAATAATATATATATCTATATATATATATATAATGATCAATGTGAATACGTATACTAAAAGGACAAAATGCTGTCCATAGATACTATACAGTACATACAGCCCGACTATCACACGTTTGTACCTGTATATCATGCATCCCTCAATTAGAGGTCCTTATCCCTACAGCAGAGACATTTCTTTAAGCCTTAAATCCTCCACATATGATGGGAAAATACATCTCGCATCATATGCATAGGTAAAATCCTCCACTTAAACTTGCATGCTTCTTTGTCTAGTAAAGAACGGCTACAAAAAATTGTCCATAGATCTACCTTATTATAATTCCCATCTTAAAGATCACTGCAGTATGGACCATAGAGGCTTACCTTTACATGTCTCACTGTTGCACACACCAAGGGATTCCAGGGGACAATGTCCTTCTGTTCCCCGTCGCCTTATAAATTTACACCATACCCTGTCTGTGCCAACAACATAGTGGCATCTGATGTCAGCGTGACGTCAGGCGTCCGTTCTGCGCATGCGTGGCGGAAAAAAGGAGTAGAGAGTTATGATATACAATACATGATATGAAATTTGTTATTGTATTTTATGATTATATGTTTTAATATAGATGGATTGTTTTAAAGCTGGGCTCTCAAAGTATCGGCCCGTGGGCCAATTCCCTACGTACCTTGAAAGTTGCAAGAATGTTTCTAGATATAAAATAATCTGCTGGTACTAGAACTCTCTATTGCAATATCTGGATTTACATTTTTTTTTTTGCAGATCACCCTTTTTGTTTTTTCACATTTTGTTTTTTTCATTATACTTTTTCCAATACAAATTTTCTAAGTGTTTATGTTTTAAATATCGTTTTTAATAAAGATATAAATATTTGGCGTTGCTTGCCTTTGCCATGCAGAACAATCTACTGCCTTACAGTAGAAAATTGAAATAAACAAGTATTTGGAAAATCCAATCTCTGCCCACCTTTTTTTCTCTTGTATTTATACGTATACAATATGTCAAAATGTTAGACCATTTGTTTCAGCTACAGTGAATGCAATGGAATGACACAGATATTTAATTACTGGAAGTTTACACTGTAGTGGCATGACTTATGTAATACTTACAATTATATATGTATACTTTAGTAGCAAGTTGTACATTAGCAATTATTACACTGTTTATTCATGTTGACTTTAATAGATACTTGCAATTTCCATTCCGTGTTCTTGAAATATCTGATGGGATTTAAGTGATGGAGCAGCATATGGCATAACTGATTTTGATGCAAATGTGCCTGCTAATTATGGGAAGATGAATATTTTAGTTTTCCTATTGATCTTTATCACAAGACAGTTGTGTGACTTCTTTAACCAAATCATTAATTGTGACAGTACCTTAGTTAGTGTTGGCGACAGTATTCAGGCAATGATGGCTCCGGAATGTGACACTCTTCAGCGTTTTCTTCTAGTTTTGTGCACTACAGTGAACAGTTACTCTTATTTAACTGCTTACCGTGGGGTAAATTCACCAAAGCATAGCTCATGTGGAGTTTGTGGGATAGTAAAGATTTTATTGTGTGGTCAGTTAATAAGTTAGTTAATATGTTATTAGCATATGAATGCTGCATTACTGTTTTTGCAATATTTTGTATGAAAAAGTTAATTTGTAAACAGTCTTCATGGGTTTCCACTCTTTAAAACTGAACTCCAGACAGATATAAAATGCACACATTAATAGAAATTTGTGATAATTTGTACAACAGATCCAAGAGTGAGGAAGAGAGAATCGGCACAAGGAGCCAGTTTGGTGTGCTGCAGTGCAAGAAGCATGTTGATAGGAGAGGTCAGAGTAACAGAGAAATGAGTTCATCATTGTCCTGCTTCTCTTTTCACTATCAAGTCACAGGGTAGAGGTGGGAAAGGTACCCGTGAAAGAAAGTGCCATACCGTTCTCCTTCTAGCCAGGGATGAGGAGAAGAGCAGTGTAAATCTCAGGACTGGTTGGCCAGAAATACAGATCCACTGGGCAGCTAAAAAGCTCCCATGTATGATTTGTATCTTTTATATGTAGATGTTTGCCAGGAGTTCTCCTTTAACATACAGTAGATCTGTGCCCTAAGTGGATGATAATTGGTTTGCTAAAGCACCATGTATCATAAACAGTTAGTATGTTATATCATAAAAGATTGTTTTCATCTGTTTTTATTCTTTATTTCACCATCAATTAATTCACATGATTGCTGTGAACCAACTTCCTAATAAAAATATCTGAACATGCCTGCACAATGTGTGTCAGCAAGGCCACGTGTAGCCTCCATCCATGTGACAGGGGAATAATTATGAGGCAAATTAAAGTGATTGAAAAGGTCCTTCATGGCAGGATTACCAGATATTCTTAACCCATTTACATCCAGGGGTCATCAGAAGCTTTACGACCAAGCAAACTTAATGTTCAGGTATGCAGTGGTTTATTTTATTAATAAAGTTAGCACCTGGAGCAAGTATAGAGATCAGCAAAGTCAGAGAAAAGTCACAAGTGTTTAGCTGGATGTTTGTCTTAGCTTCAGTGACTCAGATCATTGACACAAGGGGTCTAGTATAACAGTCACTCCACTAGCATTTTATTGAAGCAAAGGTGAGCAGTGGAAGCCTATATGTTTCTCATTTGGCAGTTTTTCTTTCAAATATTGCTAGCTTTTGATAAGTGCTGATTATGAAGTACTATGAAGAGCGTATTGAGGAAAGCGGGAAAAATATTGATTTATTCAAAATAAAATAGGCACCAAAGCTGTGACCAAAAAAGGCAGGCAGGGGGCACAGGACCAGTCACTAGTATTCTTGAAGCTGATATTTTCCACATGCCTGATTTACCATTCCTTGTCCTGCACTTTGTCTCTGTATTGAGGTGACAATTTTGGTAGAGACAGGGCTTTCCTTCCTCTCCTCCCCAGCATGGAGAATCAAAAAATCTCACAAAACAATTTTCCTGAGACCAGCAGTCAGAGGCACACTGCCTTTGATGATCTCTCATTGCAGATCTACAGCTATGAGGCTGTATGCAGAGGAGCGCCTAGGTACCCTCACACAACAGAAAGAGCATTACTAATTTATTAGGGGAAATCTAAACAAAAGGTAGCTTAGGAACAATAACATTTATAGATGTTCCCTACAACATAGCAAGTCTTCACTTTTTTAACTCAGGTCCACTTTAAATTGCCATTTCATGCAAAAAAATGCATACCTGTGTGATATTTCTGTATGTGAAAATTATCTTGAGATAACAGACAGTAACTCAGCTTAGCCTAACCCCCTATGCTTATAAAGAAAGGGAAAATTTAAATTATCTGTGCTACAGGAATGAAATCAACTTGTTTGTTGGTCTAATGCTGAGGTAAACTTTGATTTGTCTGTTTTTACAATGCCGTAAGCATCATCTCTGTTCACATACCTAGAAAATGAGTTCCTAGCTTGATGAGTTGCAAAACACACAAACTGTAGGCTGTGATTAGACAGTGAAGAAGTAGCAGCACTTCGCTCCCCCTGTCAGGAATTCTAGTGCGTATGTTTAATTACCTTTAATACCCTGGCACACTATTCAGTGCCAGTAGCTGAAGTACTGTAAATACCCAATGCTTCCAGTTATAAAGGAGCTTGTGACTCACTCCATGTGACATCCTTGGACAAATCAGATCTATCACACAGGAAGTTCATAGCCCCTTGTAAGGTACAACTCATGGCTAAATCAAGGCTTTCATTCAGTCCCAGGTGCTAAATGGAGCAGCGGGGAAGGGAAATAAAGGTCTTTGCTACTCGGGAGGGCTAAATTAAAGTGCACCTGTTGCGTGTCCCTGCCTGGGCAAAGTATGGTTCACTGCTGATCCCACCAGTCTTCCTGCTGTTGTGTTTTGCCACATGCCAAATACATTTAAAAGATAATTTATTGGCTTATAAAGGAATATATAACTTTATTAAATGGTGTAATTCAGCTTTAATTTTAAAATGTTATTGAAGTGAACCTGCAATACTGCTATATAACTACAATATTATGGGGTCTTACCTTTGTGATCTTAATAGCAGACCACATAGAAGGGAGAATCAAAAAGTAAATACAAAATACATTTAAAGGCTTTAATAGAAGCAAGATAATTCAACTAGCTTCTGTATTCCTTTTGAGAGCACCTGGAGCTCCTCCTTCAGCAAATTGAACATATTATAATCAGGATAATGCCGGATCCTGGCTGTAAGGAGGATGTGGAAGACCTTCAATCCCAAGCTGTTGCACTGTCTCTACTGTTGCTGCGCTATGAGGATGTGGATTGTCATGGTGCAGTGGGACTGTTTTGGACTCTTCTTTTGCTTTGAATTGCAAGTTTTAAGTTTATTTCACAGCAGTTTACAGTAATTTGCACTGTTCACTGTTTGCCCATGCGATTCAAAATGGACCAGGATAGGCCACTTCACTTCCATGGTGCAATCTCGCAGCAGAGCGTCCATGTTTCTGTCCATGTACTACCACTCGATAGAAGTCTGAGCGCTGTACTGCACATGGTTGAACTATCCTAATGTAAATATGCTGCATTGTGCAAGCTTCTCTCTGTTCCATTTACCACATATTTTATAAATTGCCTTTACTTTTTAATTCTCCCTCGTATTTTTGCTCTGATTCCATTGTGGGGGTAAAGTTGGGGAAAAAAGGCAACTCTTGTATGCCTTAACTATCATTTTGAATTGCTGATCATCTGTTGTAATGGGGAAAAGCCCAGTGGCCTGATGGTAGTATCCAAAAGCTAATTTATTATAGGCACATCAGGGCAGGCCTAATAACAGAAGTTTAAAACGACTGACCTGCTTGCGAGTACCGTCACCCATTACCAAACCTTATGGTAGATACCAGAGTTTCCAGAGTGCCAGTCTGGGTTGGTTTTCGTGCCCTTGTCTTATAATACCAAACGCCATTGTCATGTAAAGCACACTGGTAAATGTAGCTGTAATGTTAGCATTTGCTACTTAATATCCTGCTTCTGTTTAGCTTGCACACCATAATTGCTGGAGTCCTGATGGAATCATTTCCCATATTGTCTTATTTGTACTTATAAGCTAAATACACGGCCTGATGCATGGTGTGATTTTATTTAAACCCCAGTCATATGACTCTGGCATTTTGTTATTAATGAGCGTATTTATCATTGTCTTATTAAATACGGAGCAATAACGGTGCCATCTTTTCCAGCTAGTTTCATTTGCCCATGTTTTCTTTGTTGGTCCAAATGAATGAAATTAGAATAAACAATCTCTAAGTCATTTGTAATCATTGGCTGATTAATGGAGTTTGGTTTCACAGCCATTATTCATTCACTAGCACCTGATATCTTTTCCATAAACAAATTATGTTTGGTCAAATTATGAAATTAAATGAAGCATTTGATGAGTTTATGATTGACCCTTCCAGCTCAGTGGCCATTAGTCAATGTCGGTGCCGCACTTAAACGCTTGACAAATGCTCTGTCTAAAGAAGCACATGGATTTATTATGATTTCTGATTAATGCGTACTGTTAGGCAAACTAGATTCTAATCATTTCTTGACTCTCGTTTTAGCAGTCGAGGAAGAATTTCATCGCTGATGAAATACATTTGTGTCTCTGTAGATTTAAGGATGATTATAAAATGCTGACTGGATAAATCCTGTGATGTTCCAAAGGATTTTACCAAGAGCATATTTTATTTAACACCAGCCAGATCTAGTTTCATCTTCTCACCTCTGTGTCAGTTATTATTTGCCCTCCGTAAATTGTTGTGAACAATTAAGCAGATGAGGGGCTCTGATAGGCTGCCAATTTATTCTAGGTCATTTCAGTTAATTATTTTAAGTTTACTGTTCTTTAGAAGTCAAGTTTTTCCCACAGGTAGTAGTTTATTTAATTAGGTTGTGTGATGCGCACAGTGTAGTAAACAGCTATGGCAGCTGCTATGAGCCTTGATACTTGAGGTGAAATAAGCTTGAAATTGTCCCTTGCTTCATTTTTCAGTAAAGGAATAGGTGTGATTGGACCAAATTTTAGATTGCATTCCTGTGCAGTTCCTGCACAAATTCATTATTTGTTATTGCGTCTAATTTTCCTCATTTAAAGACCCAAAACCTTTAATAGTGACTTGCTTCACTCCCAGTAGAACACATATGTTGATACTTAACCACACCCTTAAGATGTTCAGTTGTGAAGGTTATCACACACTTATAGAAGAGAATAAAAGATCAGTTCTATGAATGCAATATTTCACAGAATTTAAGATCTATACCACTGGTGGTAGACATACGCAGTGTAGGCAGTGCACATGTGTCACCAGTAATATGACCAACATACCTTCCCTCAAATCTGAGCTACTATCTCTATGCACTAGAGGAAGTATTTTGTGTTTAAGGAAAAGTACACTTTAAAACAGAGTGCACTTATCCTTTTTGCCCTAATCTGACCCCCCCCCGGGGATGCACATTTATCCCCCCAAAAGAAGCTGATGAAGCACAGATCTGCTCCATCAGCTTCTACATTTATTAAACCTTAAAACCAAATACACTAACTTGTACATGTGCTACAAAACCACACCAGTTTTAAGGCACAATTGCATATTTTTACCTCACCAGATAAACAAGATACTGTAACTCAACCTTAGTGTAGACTGGGCTCCTTGATCTCGTTTACCTGGCAGGATGAAAATGAAAATACACAGTTGTACTTTTATATGCACAAACATTTATTACAGTGCACTC
>NW_017307726.1:304544-372874 GCF_000935625.1 Nanorana parkeri
TATATATATATAGCTTATTAGGTATTTTGAAATGTTTTTGTTGCAGCAGTACTCAATTACTAATGCTATTGGTATTTATTTTTAACATCATTTAAGGTAGCCCAAATTTACACATTCTTTTTAAAAAATGTTCCTGACAGGGTAAAGTGGCAAAATGGATAACTGCAATGTTTACAGACAAATATTTTATTGATATTATTGATTTCTTTTTTTGTTGTTGTTGTAAATGGGACCTGACCAGCTGATTTTCAAATGTAATCTAGTGTTTTTTTAATGTACTTTTCTGTTGGTATGGTTGCATAACAATTACAAGCCTGCTTAGAAAACTATTTTCAAAGTACATGTGTTGGTTCAGTCAAAGGTGATGCAAAACTTTGATAATGCCTTGTGCCTCACCCTCATAGATCTCAAACACATTTTACCAAGGGTGATTAAATGCTTTGTTTTGGAAAAATGTAACATGTCATCTGTTGACACTGACAAAAGATGGGTAATGAAGAATTGTTTCCTTATGTCGCAGAAAGCCTGTTTTAGTTGTGCTTTCATTTGTTTACATGTTTCCTTGTCTGTGAAGTTACATTAGTGTGTTTCTCTGTATGTTTTTCAAATACATAACTAATATTTGCTGAAGGCAGGGGTGTCATTACCTGTATATTAAAATACTGTGATGGTGTCTTTTTAAACAGCTCTCCAAACCGAAATCATTTTTTTCATTTTTGCTGTGTGTTGGTTTTCTAACGGTTCTACAGGTGTGCAAGGAACATTTTAAAGAAATTATTTTTGCTTGTACATATGTTCATTCTAGAGTAAACTTTGATATATAGTAGTTGGACCCTTAACTGATCAATCTCTAATAACAGAAGTAGTTCCCCATAACTGTTAGCTACCTAATACTGTACCTATCCACAGGAAAAAGTTGTAAACAACAGACCAGTGAGTTTAACATCTGTAGTAGAAAAAATTAATGGAATCTCTCCTAAAAATAAGAATTATTTAAAAACTAACTTGCTGGACCCAAAGTGAGGTTTACTGAGAGCAGATCATATCAGGCTAATCTGATTAAGTTTTTAGATGTTTTGGACCAGGGCAGTGCTGTCTTAATTTGATACGATTCCACTGGTTCAAAAAAATGAGTTGTATAAACTAGGAATTAACCTTTGGGTAATTCGGTGGGCCAATATTTGACTAAAGAAACAGAGACCATACACTAGTGGTGTACCACAAGGCTCTGTACTAGGTCCTGTTCTATATAATCTGTTTTAAATAATATAACTGAAGTTTTGGTGGGCAATGTTTGTCTTTTAATTGACAACAAAAATGTGTGCAATAGGGTTGATATCTCTGGAGTTTGTAACATGGATCATGATTTTGCTGGATGATTTCCAAATGCAAAAAAATGCACTTAGGGAAAAGGTATCGTCTGATTGTGTACATTATTGGAGGTATAGTGTTGGCCAGAACTACAGAAGAAAAAGATATGGGGGTAATAATTTCAGATGTTTGCAAATTGAGCAAGCGGTGTGGTATGGCAGTGGGGAAAGTGAATAGCATTCTCAGGTGGATCACTAGGTGGATCACTAGAAATAGAAAGGAGGTCCTGATTCCCCCATATAGATTTTTAATTAGAGCTCATCTGGAATACAGTGTCCAGTTCTCAAGGCCTCACTTAAAAAAAAGACATTGATAAGATAGAATGAGTCCAGAGACAGGCAAACAACAATGGTAAAAGGTCTGAGGGATAAAACATCAGGAGAGTCTCCAGGAACTTAATATGTACAGTCTTGAGGAAAGAAGGGAGAGAGGGATATTATTAAAACATTAACAGTGTAAAAAAGGTTCAAGAGGGCGGTTCTTTCAATATGAGGCTAAGATGAAGAACACAGGGACATGACCTCAAACTAGCAGGAGAAAAGTTCAAAACTAACTTTAGAAAGTTTACAAAAAGAATAGTTAATTCTTGGAACAGACATCCAGCACAGCTAGTGAGTCTGTCAACAGTAAGTGAATTGAAACATGCTTGGGACAAACATAGAATCTGTAAAAATAGTTTTAAAAAACCTACAAAAAAAATAAAAAAGGGGGTAAACTTGATGGACCACTTGGCCTATTTCTGCCGTCGCTCTTCTGTGTTTCTGTGATAGTACATGTAGATGGGATGTGATGGAAAGAGTCTGGAGATCAGCAGAACTCAGGTGCAAAAACTGAAAATATTGTATGAGCAAAAAAAGCAACTATTTATGATGCACAGTGCTTTAGCAAACTAAATGCCATACATTGAAGGTTTAGATCTACTTTAAAGAGGCTGTAAGATAGCCTTTTGCTGCAGGTTCTGAACACATGCTATTGTCCTATTTGGACTATAGAGAAGTAAAGCCTGGAGCAAAGTTTTAAGTGTCATTTATGTGGGTGGTAATACATTTTGAATTAAAAAAAAAAGCCTTCAATTACTAAGCACTTTTCTGCTTTGACTAAGCAATCATGTGATGTTAATGGTATCTTTACAACCTCTTTAACTTCTTGATTCTCTGACTGAACTCTATATTAATCACATTCAATACGCCCTTGGCAAACAAAGCCTCATTTGGTCACTATAATAAGTATTTACTATTTAGATAGCAGGCAGTACAGTTGATGTGAATGAGATTTTCTTGGGAAAATGTTAACTGATTCAATTACTTCTTTAATGGACTGTAAAAGCGTGTACTAACACTTTATGGGTGATTCACTTATAATGCATAGTTTATTCATTCTCCTATGCACAGAGAAACACATGTTATTCTTGTTTTCAATATTTATACACATAACCGCAAATGTAACTGCAGGCTAAACAGTTTATTTTTGCATCAAGGAAAAGCTACAGTTCTAGTTATACAATTTTATCAAGCTTTTGTTTTGGTATTTTAAATATGGTATGGATATTGCAACCATTTAAAGGACAACTGTATAATTTGTACAAGTTGTCTTTTATTGAATGCAGCCACCCTCCTGATTCTAGCACACTTGGTCTAATAGTTACCTCTGTCCTCAATTCAGTGATCCTCATTGTGCGGACTCACTGAGCGCTAAGACAGCCTTGCTTCAGGAGACATCATGGCCAGGTCATTTTCACTTGTGCATGAATGCCAGAGCCCCATTCATTTCTGTGTGGAGCCATACTCATGGGGGCTTCCAGGGTTCCGTCAGGTATTCCTGCAAAATACAGCTCTTCCTGTAGAAATAAATGGACCCATGGTGAGCATGCAAAGTCTGAAGAGGACCCAGTACAGTTCTGGATGGATTGTTTTTTTAATCTGGTTGCAGCAGGTGAGAGGGGTGCTGTTTTTCTCAATTATTTCCACTCTGGGTCAATTTTGTTTGGACTTAAAGTGTAAGTTCACTTTCCCAAGTGAATTTGAGAAAATTTGAGAAAATGTAATAGCCTGCTCAAATCTCCCTCCCCTCCCCCCCCTCCTTTATAACGCTCCTTCTCATCCACTGGTACGGGTGTATTGTCTGTACCCTGTACTGCTGTGTAGCCCAGCCCTGCACAATGGATTTTGAATTTCCCTCGAAAACTGCGAGCATTCATTAGTCAGCGCTTCTCAAGTCAGTGTTTAGCAGGAAGCTCTTCTCATTTGTCAGCATGGGCAGGTGAGCACACTGACCAATGAGTGCTGGCAATTTGCGGGTGAAATCCATAGTGCAGGGCTGCACTACACAGCACTATAGCGCACAGATATACGGTAGCGGCGGAGGGGAAGGAGTGTTCACCCAAAGGTTAGTATAGAGGGGGCTAGAGGGAACCAGATTTGAGCGGGTAATTCAATTTTCCCAAATTCACTTGAGAAAGGGAACTTACCATTTACGCTTTATTTCAATCTGATTGTGAGTCTGTATCAGTCAATAAATCTTATACTCCAAGTCAGGGAAGTAGCCTCCAGAAAAGGTTAGCCTTTAACAGGAGTTATTTGAGTTCTCTGGATTCTGGAAAGAATAGGCAGGTTCCCTGGCCACCACACTGCATCAGTCCAGCCCAGGTTTTTATACTGGAGGAAGCCACGGGTGGTTATTGGATAGAAAAAGGGGAGAATTCCTGGCTAGGAGGAAACAGATAAAAAAAGTATGCTCCTGCTAGCGCACCACAACACAAATCACTGCAGCTTGCAATGCAGGCGGGATGTGAAGGTATGCTTGGGGTGCCATTCACAATAAATGACACTAGAGTAAACCAACACACAGCACAGTGGTGTAAATGGGACCCAACTTATCTCTTTCAAACTTATTGTATGACCCTTAATAATAACAATTATTTTATACAGTGTGGTGTTAAGGTATGTTTGGAGCAAAGTCATTACTGGTGTACTTGCAAGAGTAGCAAGAGGGGAGAAAACCAGGCATCAGTACTGGGGATGTCCCGATACCCATGCTGGCATCGGAATCGGGCCAGATACAGGGCATTTTGACAAGTAGTTGCCCCGATGCACAGCGCCGAAGCTTGCGCTTTTTTTTACTTTACCTTCAGGCAGGCTGAGCGGAGGAGCGTCGCGTCACTGCTGTGGGCGGAGCTCCAGGTGGGGTCCTAATGTAGGTGGCCGGCGCCTGCCCGGAGGATCCCACTCAGAGGGCCGCCCACCGGAGCAGCAGCGATGCGATGCTCCTCTTCGTCCTTCAGTGCCAGAGAGCAGGCAGCGAGTCAGCTCTGATCCGGCTGGAGGAGTTCCAGGTGGGGTCCTATTTTAGCTGGCTGGCACCTCTGGGCCACCTAAATTAGGACCCCACCTGAAGCTCCTCCCACCGGACCAGCGCTGACTCGTCGCTGCTCTCCCGCACAGTGAGTGAGGGCGGGGGGATTTACTGTATATAGTAGTGACATTTAATGCAGTACATTACAGGGGACCCCTTTTGGCTTCAGTCTCTGTTCCCCAAGCAGGAGCTCACAATCTAAGGTCCCTGTACTCGCAAGCATAATATAGACAAATTGTACTTAACCTACTATGTTTTTCAATTATGGAAGGAACGTAGAACACCCAGGAAAAACCCAGATAAACCCAGGCAGTATACAAAGTCCTGGCTAAGTAATCACACAATAAAATGAAAATCTCCAGCTAATGAGCCACTACTTGAAATCTATGGTCTCCATTGTATTAGCAGTGTTTACTCTATATGTAATACATATAGAGTACACACTGCTTATACACTGGACACATTAGATTTACAATTATCTTCTGCTAGCATGAATGGATTAAATGATCCATATGTAGCCCTGTACTATGGATCATTTAACCTATTCATGTTAGCAGAAGATAATTGTAAATCTATTGTTGCAGTGCACTCTATATGTACATGTACTATATATTACATATAGAATGCACTGCAACAGTAGATTTACAATTATCACCTGCTAACATGAATGGGTTAAATGATCCGTAGTACATACTATGTAGTTGTACTATGGATCATTTAAAGTCACCTGTCCCTTTTTTTAAAAAGTATCGGTAATTGGTACTTGGTCCTGAAAAAGTGTTATCGGGACATCTCTAATCAGGATACTTCTTTGTGAAATTTGGATTAGTTGTGTTCCCCTTCTTCTACCACTCGTCAATACAGTTGTTATCAGAAAAATTGTAACTGCAATGTTTCCTGTTAATCATTTGAATTGTAAATTACAGGAGTTTGGAGAGTGTATCCTAAGGATTTCTCTAGTTCACAAATGGAAGACCATGCTGGCAATAATAGATTTAAAAAAAGTCAGTGGGTTAAGTTTAAAAAAAAGTCAAAGTCTCTTAAAACCCTGCAGGATTTTTAAGTTGCTCTAGTGAACTAATAAGATGTCTTAAGGACTAATTACTGGTGCACTTTCTTAGGGGAGAGCATAGAGAGAGATGAAGAAACACACACCAAAGTTTTCGGCGCTCCACCTGAGAGTATGTTGAAACTTTATCCCTTTGAAAGGGAATATAAGTATCAGTGGTCCTTCCTCACCATGGATGACCAGTGAACCACCTTAACAGGCAGACTGCTAGGCAGGTGGAAAGCATGCCTACTTTTATGGATTTCACAGACAGACAGATGAACCCAATCCTAAAATCACATTTTGAAATAACTGGTGTTTCTCTCCGTCCCGTGTTGGCAGTAACCTTGATCTGGCAGAATGGGTGGATTTCCTCAAAAAGGACCTCTTCATCATAGGGTTAGGTCCCCATCTCATGGGGCAGTTAGAGCAAATGTTGGGAGCTCTGTGCGTCAGTTGGGATGGCTTTGTACAAGCATCTAAAATTGTGTTTCACATGGGACTAATGTCTGTGCAAATGCACAGGGAGCTCTGACTTTGTGCTTGGGACATGGATGAACATCATCATTAGTGATGCCATGAGTGGTTGGAGTGTGCTGCTGCCTCAATACAGAAGGTCTGTGGAGGGAGCAGAGAAATCCCACCCTGCTCCCTTCATCTACTTCAATAGTCGGCTCACGTAGGCATTCTGAACCTACCGGCCATTCAGGCCGTAGGGCCCGAAGCCAGAGGTCAGCAAATACATGCAAACGCATAGAGATGCTCCCTCGCTTTCTTAAGTAGGGGGCTGTTTACACATCTGGATGGGTCCTTTGGCTAGTTTGTCTCCAACATTTAGGTGCCCTGATCACCAAATGTTTGTTTTGTACTGACACCACATAACATACAAAGATCATGAACAAAGATTCTTGGAATTTTTAATGTGATAAAAAAGTAATATAAAAGACATATGTATCAGTTTTATTTACCACATAATCATAAAAACACACTGTTGCAATGCGCAAAATTTGATACTCTTTTTTAACAGTGCATATATTATATCTCCATGTTCTTACATAATCTTACAAAAAACATCCCAACTTGTAATAATCCATGTGCCCAAATCTAACCAATTTTTACCAATCAACCACATAGGTGATCCTAGTTCTGATTGCTTGTTTACAGTTATGTAGAATGCAGCATTGTAAGGTGTAAAATAAGGGCACACATGTTTGTAATGCATTTCGTAGATCTTAGTCTATTTCTTGAGACAACAAAAGAATGGAATCTATGACAGCATAAATTGCAATCATGGGAATGTATCCACAATAGCTGTTACATTCCCCCTGGTCAGAAAAGACGAGATGCATATGTCTGTGATGCATATGATGATCCCATGATTCAAAGACCTTAACTGGTGTATTTTCCTTCTCATGTTGGTTCCACCAGTTTAGTAGATTACTGGTGGGTTCCCATAACCTTGCATTGAATCAGGTCTTTTGTACTGTCATCCCCCTGGGTGGTAGCATCTCTGACCTGGTTTGGAGTACCAGATCCATGCTTTGGATCTTGCCTTGGTTGTGGAAGTTCCTTATGTTTCTAGGTATATCTTGCCTTACCTTGACTTATTTTTTTTACAGAAACAGTATCTCATGACCTGGATGATGAGAACCTTCAAAGACTTATCTTTCTAGGGTTCTCCCCAACTGACTCAGATTTGGGCATTGATTCTTTAGGCACCTCTGTGTTCTAGATGGCTCCCTACTTGGGCCTGTCTGTCACTGTTGCCCACTCCTCAGTTTGACTGCTTTTAGACATTCCAACTGTTTCTAAAATCCTGTGTACCTCAATGTGCTTACTGTAAAATTGTTGTCGACTGAGGGACACAGGTACCACCCCTTTTTTTTCTGTCCCTTTGTATTACTTACTGACAAAATTAAGGCATGCTGGGTAGACGAGGGGTTATACGGGGCTAGCTTAGGATTTTTCTGTTTGCCAGTGTCCCAGCCTACTGTAGGCATCAGTGTAACCCAACTGTTTTCGAATTCCTTTGTCTCTTAAAGGCCTTGAATAAAAAGATTTTAGGCTAAGTACAAAAATCTTATTTTTCTGCCACGAGATTTGTATAACATATGAAGCCACTATTATTTACCCCTTTAGATATTTTAAAGTGGCAATTTTCCAGCTAAGATAATACACTCCATAAAGCACGCTTTGCCACTGTATAAATAGTGCAGGATTTAAAAAAAACAGTAGATACATCCCCTCTCCATAACTGCAATGCTGATTAGCTGAAAAGTTAGTGACCAAGGCTGCAAAGATGCAGTTTTGAATTGGTAAACTGTGTGCATATTTATAAATAGGCACTGTATGTGAATATTGCATTTGCAGAAACTATTAGAGCAGCCAAGTTATAGACATAGTAACATTTGTGTATGCCTATTTCCAGATACTGATAACACATAATATTACAAACAGGGTCGTTCTAATTATGAATTGTCTTTTTACTTTGAATTATGGCTTCTTTGAAGTAGAATTTCCATTTGACATGAGTCTCCATATAATGGTTACAGCATTTAAAACAAAACAATGTAACAGATTGAAGTGGTTTCAGGGCTTTAATCCCTTGGTAAATTAGCCAGGAGGCTTGCCTTTTCATGGACTTCCCAACAACAGGTTGAAATCGTTTGGGCATCAACACAAAGATCCACCGCAGGGAATAATTCTGAAAGAGATGTGGTGAAAAATGGTATCCAAGAGACATTACTTGAGTTGCTTATGCCTCCTGGACCAGAGGAAATTAAACACTGTGTTCATCAGCTGACAATAATATAGCTGCTAGAATAAGTGAGGAGTTGTGTTATCCAGCTGTTGGATTTTGCATAACTGTTGTTGGGGAAAATAGGCATTCATATTGTAAAGATATAGAGAACAATTACATAAATTTACTGGATCTATCATACTTCTATTGCACCTACCCTGCAGAGCTCCCTCACTCAGTGCTGAGTTTTTGACAAAAAATATATATTTGCATAATTTGTGCAGCTCTGGGGAATTCGACTGTGCGCCTCCTGATGCCATGCAGTCTATGGAAGATAGGAAATGGCTTTCTTTAGAAAGTATTCTTATATGTTGCTTCTAATTAGATGTACCCCCGAAAAGCTTTGTTTTTGCTTCATCTGAAAATAGTACAAGTAGATATGCAAATTATTTCTTTATTGCCCTTTGTCAGGTTTGCAATTTGAATCACTGGTTTATGGCACAGACATGCCAGAAAAATGAAAATGATGTAATACTGTAACTCTCATTCCTCTCACCCGGCCCCCACTTTCACCCATGCACAAGTTTATCTTGCATGTTTTCACACACTGGCATTTGTTACACAATGGAGTCTTTTCCTGCAACTGGAGGCTAGAGATCCAGAGCTTCAGTCTTCTTCTTCTCAGAGGACCCCACAGGTGAACAGCCAATGGGAAATGTCCATGTCACCCAGTCAGTAATGTGGGCATCCGTTGGAAGTATAATGCATAATGGATCTGATGTGTAGGCATCGAGAGATTGCTGCCAGCATTTAGATTTTAGAATCCAACTCCAAGTTTGCTTTAAGTCATAGCTGTCATTTTATTCCATTTTTTTTTTTTACAAATGACTTCTGATTCAAGTATGAAATTGGGTTATTGTTCAAAGGCAAAGCTAACTTTAAAACAGATTGCACCTCTACCTCTCCAGGAGACCCAAGCAAATGACACATTAAAGTCACATGACAGAGGTCCCAGGTCTTTTGCTCTTTTGTTTGTACCCTTGTAGTTTTGCTTATTTTTATAGTTTTGCCATCTTGTATTGACATTTTTTCCAACTATTATGTAGTAGCCATAGTTACACATACAGATAAGAGATATCAATCCATTTTTGTGTTCTACATATTGAAAAATACATGGCATCTTTGTTGTATTATAACGTGAAGGAATAGGGTTCCTCCAGAGTGTTCTTTTAATCTTTGTACATTAACTTTAAGAATATATTTCTAGAAGCTGAGTTGCTTTGGCAGTGTAATGATCCTTTACATTTTTTTGTTCTTATTACTTTACTGTAATAAGCAAACACCTATTGATATGTTGATATTGATAGCTGTCAGCAAGAGCTTTGAATTGAGAAAATTGATGTATTATTGAAGCTGTTCAGGCTGCCCTATAACCCTCAGTACTTGTCCCTAGGGTCTCAGTATTCTATTTAGCAGAGGCTTTAAGGGATCAATATGGAATTCTGTTGATATTATATTTAATTACGCTAATCAGAAATCATGCTTAGAGCATGGCACCTGCTATAGAGAACTTCAAACGCACATTAACCAGCATTCAATAATCTAGCTCAGTTTAACTATCCAACAGTGCAATCTTGTGCGACTCCCAAATAGGGCCAACAAGGCAAGCCATTTCATAGCATTTGATACAGTTTTGGGGGTGGTTTAATTTCCCATAATGCCATTGATCAATGATTTCCTTTCAGCAGTGATGTAATTAAAGGGATTAAGCTGGCATGTGCTGTGTTATCTAGAAATATATTATTCTGGAGATTTGGAGAAAATCGATGGCAAGCGAGAAAGGCCAGCGTTCAGAATAGAACAGTAGGAGTGTGTTGAAAGGCTGAGCTGTGGTAAAACACTGCTCTAGGACAAATATACACTAGAAATATACCTGGGAATTTATGCTGACCTGTGAAGGCCAGATTCTCTGTAACCACAAGCATTTTGCAACTCTTTATCATTTTATTGTACATATAGTCTAACAGCTTTATGGCTGGCAGTTTATTCTCTTTTGGGAATAGAGAATAGAGATTTTTTTGTTGTTTCATATTTATGTTACTTAAACCAGAAACATGCTATTTTCTTTTTCCTACTGAAACAATATATTTATGCATTTTGTAAAAACATTACTTTTGGTGACTTCTGCATGCTGCTTGAAACTGACAGTTGCACAATATAGGCTTTGTAGTTTTGTCATATGTAGGTAAAGTTTATTTGCCTGGTAATAATCATGTTAAGGAGGAAACAATCTAATTTACTTTTTTCTTCAGAGCAGCTTTACGATGATGTCTATAGAGTTTTTCTATGTTGCAATCTGTCATTTTCGTACAGTGTATTTAAAGCCCAAACTTTTTTTTCCCGTTTCGATAGTAGAGTTAGAACCTCTTTTAGGTGTTAAAAGCCGCCTCGGTCCTTGCTAGGGATATACACCCTATGTATTTGCCCTGATAACCATTGTCATTGAGCCTAAAAGTGAGGGGAATGCAAAAATTTTAAGCTGGCATCAGAACATGAATATAAACGCATAGAGATGCACTGATACCGGTATTTCGGTATCGAGTACCGATATTTTTTCCCCGGTACTCGCCGATACAGAATACCGATACCGTATGTCCCATTAAGGAAGTCAGGCGGCGTGTAATGACTCACCACCTGGCTTCCTAATTAGCCAGGAAGCTGGGCAGCGTGTTAAGACTCGCCAACCGGCTTCCCAATTAGCAGGTACAACCATCCCCATGCTTCTTGTCACTTTCTGGTCAATCAGGAAGCCGGGAAGTCCTGATTGTCCGTGAAGCCAGCCATTATGCTCCCTCGTCATGAGGTGACGAGGAAGCATGAAGCTGGCTTCCCGACTAATCGGGAAGACGGGCAGCGAGTCATTACACACTGCCCGGCTTCCTGATTGGCTGGGAAGATGGCTTCATACTCCCTCGTCACAAGTGGCAAGCCCTGAGAAGGACAGTGAGCGACAGTACTGGCATCACCGACACTTCATATCTTATGGGAGTAGAAAAGACAGCAGTGTTTCATATCATCTCACATTGAAGAAATGCAGCTATGAGTCTACAGTACAGTGGAGCCTACACACAGTTTCATGTCAGAGTGCACTTCTACGTCTAAGGAGGAATTAAAGGTAAAAGGTAGATTTAGCAGGGTGCTGCTTGGGCAAGATTAGGCAAACATGAAAACCCATGTTGGGTTGTTATTTGCCCTTGGTGCTGGGGAAGATATCCCTTAATTTCTTGTCCCAGAAGCTCAGAAATAAATGAGTAAATCCCCCAAAGTGTGGGGAATTTTGCTCTTAGATAGTTGTCACCAAACCCAGTGTAAGATTTATCCTTGCCTTCTGTTAACAGCTCTAAAATTTTGGATTTCCTTGAACTTTCTATTTTAGTTACAGTGGTCACCAGCACAAATGGATGGTTGCATCTCCCCAATGACAGCAATAAAATGTCAGAGAGTCAGAGAGTCTAACCCTTCCCTACTCTATCCAAAAATTTAAAAAAACGGTTTTGCCTTAACAGACACTTTAAACCTTTTATTTATCTGTAAGACAAATATTAACTTTTTGAGTATAAGTCCACTTTAAAAGTTCTTTAAAATGTCTCTCTCTCTCTTTAGCATTTAATTTTAATATGAACTTCTTTCGAACTCCACTACAAACCCCTTTAAATTTAATATAACGAAATAGAGCTAACACTTCATAAATGTGAAAACTGCTAAAAATGTGCAAGGGTCTTATGATGAAATTGGCACTTCCCTCAGCCTGCTGGACCCTACTGAAATAGCAAAGTGACATCAAGTGACTCAAGTAACAGTGTCCCATTCTCAAATGCCTAGAACAGTTTCCTCTTGATATAGGAAATTATTTCCTGGATCTGGCTGAAGAAAAATGAATAGCCCCCCGTAGCTCGGTAATGAGTTGTTGGGGAAACATGGGTCCAAGGTAAGGTACAAAGAGCTGTCACTGTGATAAGTGTGTATGCATTTTCTGTATTTTACATATTTGTGCAGTGTTACCACAATTATTGATAATTCCACTTAAAGTGCCTTCAAAGAACATGTACAGGAAGCACACAAAACATTGCTTTGATAGATTTTTTGGCTCCCTGTTACATTTTGTAATTGTACTATATAAAATACCTGCCTACACCACTGATAACAAGGCATCAGCAGCTCTTTCTTTATGTAACTGACAGAAGATCGGCAGCTGTCTCTGTTGAGAAATTTAAATGGAAATACCCTAAGGCATAGAAGTCAAATAGAATATCGGTCCTATGTTTGCATCCATTTTAAATGTTTTGTGGTTTCCCACTTAATGCATGTGTTCAGGATGCCTGCCGCTTACAGGAGTCATGCTTGATCTAGACATGTTTGACATTTTTAAAATGGCAGATGAAAGTCTTGCTCATTCTGTATACCAGCCTCACTGTAGAATGTTTCAGCTTTGCTGACAAGCTGTCATGTGAATTTTTTTCGTCTTAAGTGCTGTCAACAAGGCTAAAAACTTCACCTGTCACGTGTAATAAGTGCAAAGTACATCTGTACTCATCTGCTGGTGATGCGTCCTTTTTTCCCATTGAACTCCCAATAAACAGAGCTGGTGAGGCATTGAACATGTATCAGGTTTAGTGTGCTTGCTTACTTTTGGTGTCTTGAGAATCATGTGATTGTTGAAGAATAGCAAATGAAAAAGACCAGTTACCCAGATAAAATCTAAAAAAAATAACATTTATTTTATAGTGTAAAATTAGTTACTTTGCCATATCTGCAACTATGAGCTTTTATTTGTTTATTAAATTGTTTTATATACCATGGAAATTTAAACACAGTATCATGTAATGCTTGGCTACCTCCAAGTAGCTCTTATGTGTTTTCCTGGAACACTGTCTCACTTTTCGACTAGTCTAAGACCATAAACATTTCAAAAGTAAATGGAATAAAAAGTTTGCCCAGTTAGATCAATGCACATAACCAAAATTTGACAATTGTTCTAACACAGTGAAATGATTTATAAAGAGCAAACATCAGTAACTTACAAACTGTTTATTGAGACATTGGTTATTATCAGAATTGTACAAATGTTACACCCCTTTTCTGTGTTATGTATATTTTCTTTAAAGAATATGTTAAACAAAATGTAACCCTACTTAACCCCTTCATGACTGAGACCCTTTTTTCATTTTTTGCACCCATGTTATATTCCACATTTTAGGCCTGGAAATGACGTAAAACCCCCCAACATTATATATTTTCTGAATGCCAAGACCCTATTAAGTAAACTGATTGACATATCATAAAGACTATAGATAGATGTATAAAACTTGTATTAGTTCTCTAATGCCTTATGATTTAAACTGACTGTACAGTATGTACAGGACACCGGGGCTGGGTCCTGGAAGGACGCTATATTTCCCCTCTGTTTGGACTGTGGTCCCTTTAAAGGATGAGACGGGGTTAACTCACCTGCTGGAGGAAGAGTGGGTTTAAAAGACAGGAAGTGGTAGCTAGCAGGTGAGGAGTAGTGTGGAGGAGGTTGGAGAGTGGGGATGTCAGTAATCTTGCTTGAAATCTGTAGACTGGGAAAGTTACCCTGGAAGTCTGGGACTGTTTAAACTGCGATTGCAGCTCTGAAATCTTCATGTCGGTGAGACTGTTCTTTTGTGTTGTACTGAAGAGTTGCTCTTTGAGTTGGCCAGCTGGTCAGTGAAGATGACCTGTGTTGTTATGTTGCTGCTGTGAAGCTATTTCAGTTAATAAACTTTACTTTATTTGCAAAGCCTGTGTCCTGCGATCCTGCTGGATTCCCCTAACATTACAAGTAATATATTTGAAAAGTTTCCTACTAGCAGGCTCATTATGATTTCTGCCACAGATCCTTATTCCTGCCTGTCAGCACTTTTTTTGATTTGTGCACACTGAGCTACGCATGCACAGTTCAGTGTACAGTCTTGCTAGAATTCTTTGCATACTAGTACTTTATAGCTAAAAGCTCCTGCCCCCCTCCCCTTTTTGTTTTCATAGAGATGTTACTTCTGTTTTCAAAAAATAACTCTGCTGTTTATTACATTTTTTTATGTCACACCCCGTATATTCATACATGGTCACATTCCACTGAGCTCCACCCAGAAACCACCCTGCCACTTGTTTGGCAATTATTGATGTCACTTTTATTCTTGGTGACATTGGTGATCGGGACAATTAGAGTGAATTGCCCTCAAGGAAACACAGACATTACATACCTGATCAGACTTACCACTCTATCAAAATAAAATAAAAAGTTTTGCCATTAGTTATACTTGAAGTGCACTGCACCTATATGACAATTCTAGTATAGCCTATCGCATATCTCTCTTCAGCTGCATCAGGCAGCTCTCTTAACTGGTCGCAATCAAGTCATCATTATTGTCCTGAAGTTGGCTCTGGGAGCTCTAAGGTCTAAGGCTACATACACACCTCCGTTTTGCACTTGCAAATTTTTTGTTTAAGGATCGGATTGCAGGTGTATTGTTTTCAAGGGGCACATGCACTCAGGTGTGGAAACATGCGCTGTCCTTAGATCTGTAACACAAAATAAAAACCTGTCCGCCTATGCTTGCATGCGTTATGCATGTAAATTAACTCCAAACAAGAAAATCACCTTTCAAACAGAATAGGAGGAATGGAACAAGAATTTTATGCATATATGTTTATGCATCTAAATCCAGGCATTTTACTGATCATTTAACCGAAGCTTTATGACCATAAAAAAACACAGGCATGTGATAAGTACATTTCTTATGGCCGTGTGCATGTAGCATAAGTGGAGACTATTTTCAAAAAAAATTGTTTTACATTTGGTTTATGTATACATATTCTGCCCACCATCTAATGTATGCAGCCAATTTTACACTGGATACAACCTTTCTAACTACATTGTAAGGATAATTTACCCAGCAGACAAACAATATTGTCTTGTAATTAGCAGCTTGTGCAGTTGCTTTGCTGTGACCTGTGTGCCATTGCAGTGTACCAGTCATGTCTGTGTGATGATCCCTCCTCAATGCATGCAGCGCAGGGCTCTTCTTTCTTGGCTCTCACAAGAATTATGTTGGCAGAAGAGTGACAGGAGTCATTTAAATATGATTTGAATGTGTTTGAAGACACCACAGTGTATATTTATTCTCTTTGACACATCCAGACTGACGACGCTCTTTTAGACTGACTTTGGTCATATAATGGCAATGAATCCTTCTCTTTCTTGTCCCGGTTTTTTGTAGTCTTGTGTTAGATCTATTTAGCTGCTTTGTTCACTGTGACGTTATTTTAACTGCTTATAAAGACTCTGCATCTCCTCATCAAAGCAGACATGCACACAGATAATCACATATACTGTAGCTCAACGTATAATCACTGTGTGAGTCACACTTGGCTACATTATAACCTATCTCATATAGGTGCTAATGATATATTAATTATGGTAAAATACTGTGTTTTACAATGTGGCTAGTGTCTGCTGGATGACAGCAGTCAACTACAGCATCTTGCATGATTACAACGCATGACTGCGTTCACTTTTTTCCCCTTAACTTTATTTGGAATGTGCAATTTGTACACCTCATTCAGGCCTCTTCACAACATTTCTATATTTTTCTGCAGCACACTACATTGCTTATCACACCAGCGTTGTGGTGTGAATGGGGCACATAGTAAGCAATTTTTTTCTATGTGCCCTAGAGGTGACCTGCTTTTCCTTGTGCAGAAAAGTGTGAACCTAGCTTTAATTAATTCAAATCATACTGTGCAATCATATGAAATGAAGAACCTAAATGATGCTGTGCTTAAAGTATATGTCCACTTTTGTGGGCAAAATTAAGAAAACTCCTCTACAGGTGAAACTCGAATAATTAGAATATCGTGCAAAGTTCATTTATTTCACTAATACAACTTAAAAGGTGAAACTAATATATGAGATAGACTCATTACATGCAAAGCAAGATGGTTCAAGCCGTGATTTGTCATAATTGTGGTGATTATTGCTTACAGCTCATGAAAACCCCAAGAACCCCAAATCCACAACCTCAAAAAAGCAGATTATTAAATGGAATCAATAAAGCAAGGATTGTACATAGAACAATATCGGACCTCTGAAAAGTACAAGCATGCATAGGTACTCAGTACTTGGTTTGGTCCCCTTTTGCAGCAATTACTGCAATTACTTTTGCACGATATTCTAATTATTCGAGTTTCACCTGTATATGTTTGTGTTCCTATTCACACAGCATATCCAAAAATAAATATTTTTTGTAAATATTTATTACCTTATGGATATCTCTGTTTAGCAGGCATTTGCAAGCTTCTCTCTCAATTTCAGTGACAGAAATCTCTGACTGTCCTAATAGAAAGACTAATGACAGACTGAGACCACCGTCATTAACATACAATGGAAGAAGCCAAGCTTCTAGAACTGTAACCCTTTGCTAGGACAAAGAATGTTTAAATCTTGTTTACAGCTGATGATACAATCTTCCAGCACAGTACATACAGGGTTAATTACCATAAACATTCCCCTCCCATCTCTCTTGCATTCCAGAAGTAAGTTGTATGCAAGCAGCAATTCATTTTTTTATAATATGTGAAGGAGAAACATAAAACAAATATAAAATCAGTGTTATCCCAATTTGGCTACAAAAGCAATACACTTTAAATAGTACACAGGTATACTGTATATACATTATATATACAGTGTATGTGTGTATATATATATATATATGTGTGTGTGTGTGTTGCTCTTGGTTCATTAAAATAAAAAGTATTGATATTGATGCCACTCTATATGCCCTTCAGTATTGATTGGGTACCTAAAACAAAAACAATATATGAATGTTTCCTGTTGAGGCTGGAAATTAAATGGCTTTCTGTTATCATCCTCCACTCATTCCACACACTCACTCCACTACACTGAAATTACTGGACCTATGTTGGTCTATGGAGAGTCGGATGTAAATAGACATGGTTTCACCACGATCAGGTCCGCCAAAACAAAACTCTGTTCCACTTGGTTTTCTAGCCCTGGCCACAATCGGTGGTGATCGGATATAAATGGATGCACCTCAGTGTAGATCTGACTACCCATAGACATACCTAACACTGGGCTGCCGTTCAGATCCGCCTGAAAAACGGATAGGCAGACCTGACCGGAATGCCCATCTGAAAGGCACATTTTTAAAAAAATCCCCCATGCTTTTAAGCATCCTCAGGCCTGTCTGCAAAAACTCCTTGGTAGGGGATCCCTCTTCACCCTGCCTAAACTGCAGGATGTGTTGGATGATAGATGCACACCCTCAACACAGAAGAAATAAGCGCTGTGGCTTGGACAAACACTACACATGCGCAGTGCACTCCCACCCACACTGTAGCAGAAGTGGCTGAGCTTGTCTGGCAGTCTGAATTTATAGCTCAAGTGTCAGGCTTTAGGTGGCCTCTGACCCTAAGCAATGGCTGTTCCCAACTGGTAATTATGTTTTAGAAGATGCTGTTATTCATTCATTCCCTTTCATTCCCTATATGTTTTATGGGCTCATGGCAGTTGACATTTGTTGCTGAATTGGCATAGTTGCTAAGCGAGGGTTTAATGGTCTCTGTTTTTTCATTTCGGATTATGGATAATTCCGCTCAGTGCAAATCTGCAGTTGGAATGTGCAGTCTCAGAAGCTCCAGCAAGAAAATATTGCCATAGTGTACCCCAGAATTAGAATAGGTCATTGATGGATTCTTTCCTCCATTAAGTACACATAACTGAAATACATTTGAAATGTATTGACCCTTTTTTAGTCAATCATAGCTCAAGTACACTTTTTACCAACTGTCCTCACTTTCTGATAAATCTCATTCTGATAATGATCTTGAATGTTCATATTTTTGACCCTGTGATGAGTATTTATTCAGACCACAGAAAGTCATTGTTAAAATAATCATAACATCTTTCATGTCTCCTAGTAAGAAACTCAAGAGATGTTTCATAGTAGAGCAATAAGGCTCACTTAGCACCAGTAATATGGTGTATGATGGCACAGTATTTAGCACTCATTACTTGCAACTTGTGCAACTTAAAATTCTGGACCATTCACAGAATGCAAGGCCTTTGGCAAGGGGAGAGGTGAGGAGCTTAAATTACACAATTTTGTTCCTGTACGCGAGCTGCAGCACCAAAAGTACAGTGCAGCTGTTGTAATCAGCACATGCAAATATGTAAATTGCACAGTCAATAGAAGCAATCTGCACAGGTAATACACCTGGCCAGAGGTAACTTTTTATAGTTAATTATTTCTAAAGATGTCTGTGCCTGGTGGCTAGCTTTAATTATAAGAGCTGGGAGCTCACCATTGGTAGTTTTACCCATGGGTATTTTGACACAGATAACAAGTTCAAATCACAAACTTGCCCTACATTCTCCTAACCTCAAATGGGTTCTAACAATAACGCTACCCCTAACACAACATTCTTCCTGAACCCTTTACACCTATACCTAACCTCTGAAATAAATGCTGTGGGTTTTAACATGCTCTCCAACATGTAACACATTATTAACACTTAACCTGACTCTAACACTTAATGGGTAAGTTCACATTGATTCCATAAAAAAAGGAAAAGGTAAACTAACTCACAACACCGTCCCCTGGTCCAGTCTGCATTTAGCGGCTGTGAATACCATCTCCTACCACCCAAACCAGCTGCTGTGACCATCCAGAAACTTCATAAGAAATCCCAGAAGGCTCTATGGTATAATAATACTCATGACAGCTAGCTCCTGTGACCAAGCTGACTATTGGGAATCTCTTCTGAGCCTCCTTTTTTACGGAATGCCATTCCAGAACAAAGCTGGAGGAGGGATGTTAATTCAGAGCGCATGCTCTGGCATCTCCCTGATGCCAAGATCACGGCTAGCAGGAAGCATGGACAATATCGAAGACTCAAAAAATAGAAGCTCTGACACTTTTTTTTTTTACTGATAAGAGCCCCAGTATTGGCAGCAAGTAGCTTCCCTGAATTTAATTAGTTTAAAATGTTTTGAGAGGTTACAGTTCCACTTGAACCTCTAAATGAATCCAGCCACTGAAATGTAACCATGCCCACCTTAGATAATTCATTGTATGTACTGTATGTTCTCTCCTTGTTTTGATGAGTTTCCTCCAGTTGTCAAAAAGCAAACTGCTAAGTTTATAGGCAAATTATTGATAAAGATAAATTGATGTGTGGAATGTTTAAAATGCTTGTCATTTTAGATTGTAACGGTCAGGGCCCTCTTTACTATCTTGTCTCACATTGTATTGTAACTGTCTTCCTTATATTGTAAAGCGCTGCACAAACTATTGGCGTTGTATCAATCCTGTATAACAATAATATTAATAATTAAGCTGCACTTGGGCAGTATGCACTTGTATGAATGAAGAATTTCATGAACTGTGTGACTGAAAAACTGGCTGTTTCGTTCCTTGTTTACTCTGGAAAGGAAGTTGCTGTTTGCTACACGGAAATACAGAAAATAATCTGATACTTCCTGTATGTGGCCCTTTATTCTTTGTTGTCCTCTACTGCCCCCTACTGATACCAGGTCAGTGAAAAACAAATTGTAAAATGTGGCTCTATGAAAGCTGATCTGCATAAAAGCATTACTTTTTTTAATTGCACTGATGAACATTTGCGTTTGGCAGTCAACTGCTATTTTCTGTAATTATAATACATGAACACATGCAGATATCAATTATGAAAAAGTAAGTCAGTTTCACTAAACTTCTGTATGTACCCACTTTAAATAAATCTTGGTAATCAGTTTCCCTGACCCGTCAATTTCAAACGCCCACCAGATTACCAGTCCTGACCACGGAATACTTGGCACGTCCGTTCTACCTGTTTAGTGTGCATGTTTTGCTGGGAAAATCTATTGTGTCCCGTGCAGCTCATTATCTGCTATAAGTGAAGCCCAGTGTAATCTAATATGGCAGCACATTGAAGTGAAATATGTCAGCTCATTTAGCAGCCTTTTGAGAGACATGTCAAGTACATAATAAAAGGAACTAATTATTAAATCATTTAAAAGAAGGGGAAAAGGGACTCGTTTCCTTGCTGTTTAACAGATTTAACCCAGCCATAAAAAGGCATATTTTATTTTCCAATTAAACAGACGATTGGTGGTTGTCGCTGTTTTTGCTTACGTATCCATTTTATTTGCTTTCGTGCAATGTCATAAAAGTTTCTTAATTGTGCGACTATAACATTAATTCCTGACTCAAAGAGGTTTTTTTTCCCCCCTTTTTCCATTTTTTTTTTAATCCAGAGTTTTCCGAATATTCAGCATGTCGCAGCTGTTCATGAATAATGTCCATTTAAAGCGCCTGGCATCGAATGCTGGTGTGTTGGCGAGATGAATTAAATGTTTGGGGGATCTGACAGGCAGCACGCTGCTTTGTGATCATTCCAAAGTTCTAATAATCTCCCTCACCTTCTTTGCCTGCCACTAATGAAAGAGAATAGGTGATTGCACCTCCGGCTATGTTCTTCGCCTAATGACTTCTCCAAAGGCAGATTTATGAAGAAAAAATTAACTTTGAATGAGGATTGAATTGGTCCTGACAGTCTGATAGACTGTGACACAGATTCTATGGCAAAACAGACGTAGCCCTAATTGATTATCAATATTTTAAGCAAAGTGATGAAAATAAGCATTAAGTGATGAGAAAGGCAGTCTTAATACAGTAGGCAGTAACCAGGACGTCGAGAGTCTGCGGGGAGGCTGGCCCTGATTGCTGTTACTGAGTTTTATCTGTCAATTTCTCGTCTTTAATTTCTTTTTTTTTTAACCTTTTTGTGTCCCAAAATTGTCCCTTTTCAGCTGCCTCTTCTTTTTTTTTTTTTTTCCTTTTATAGCTCTACAACTAGCATGTTAATATTCTTGTGAGAGGATCTATGCGGCACTTTCTCTGGAGATGTTTGTTTAATATTTAACCTATTTAGGCAGTGCTAGTAGCGCTTGTTTTTTCATACTTTTTTTCATTACTACAGAAAGGGGCCTATTTTTTATATGTATAATTCAGCATCAAGTTCCTAAACATTGATTTTATTACGCAGCAGCCAAGCTGCCTATTCCTGCCTTCCTCCACTTCCATAATTACAAGATAATGTGGAGATGGATGTTTGTAATTAGAACACCTAATAATAAAAATGTGTTTTGTTTTCTAATTTCCCAGCCTGGGTAGCGAAAAGTGCTATCACAGCATAGATATCCACTAGAAACTCAGCGGGTGTCAATTAACAGCAACATTAATCTGTCCTGATTTTACAGTGTTAGATTTGGTTGGTTTTATGATGCTGGGAGTGTGTGAGAGAGAGAGAGAGAGAGAGAGCTGTTAATGCTTTGCAGAACAAGTGCACTTCACAGAACATTCTCACTGTATTCACGTCCGCTTACAGATTCCCTCTAACGATCTTCAATATTACAGAGATTTTATTTTTTTGCTGTGGCAAAACAGATTTTTCTTAATTTGTGTATATACTCAGGGGTAATTAAAACACATTATGGAAGTAAAAAAGTCTGTGAACACATATGTATGAATGGCTCCTGAAATTAGTATTGATTTTTTTTTACGCCATAGACAATGAATGAGTTAATATGATCAGCTAGATGTAAATTGTATTGATAAATGTTTAACTTTTAAAAAAAAAAAAACTTTGCATAATTATAATTTGTAATTGTAAATGCTCCGTAGGGGGCAGAACGATTTACCCATTACAGACTCTGCTTCCTACTTGTATAATGATTGTGCTTAACTCAGAGCTGGACAAATCCCATATCGCCAATGCTCCTTAAAAATGACAGCTGCTCCCTAACTTTCCTCAAGTTGTTATCAATGGAGCTGGCTTCTAAAAGAAAACTCTGCTGGCTCCTGGAATGAAGTGACTGACTCCGGAATTCCATATATGTTTGTCCATTCTGGCTTAAGTGCGCTACTCCTATTGCAAGCCTATGGTTTAGGTTCAACCTGATTACAAATAATAGGCTATATGTCTGTATAATCTCATCTTAAAAATTATTACATAGGAAACAAGAGTCACATTCCCCTAATGCAGTGGTGGCGAACCTTGGCACTCCAGCTGTGCCAAAACTACAAATCCCAACATGCATCTGCCTCTGGGAGTTATGTCTGTGACTGTCAGAGCCTTGCAATGCCTCATGGGACTTGTAGTTCCAAAACAGCTGGAGTGCCAAGGTTCGCCACCACTGCCCTAATGTGAGCATTTACAGATTAGCCTATGTACAGTAATACACATATGAAACCACAACTGCAAAATTTACATGTGTTTGTACTAAAATACAATAGTTTTCTTTCAACAATCAACTAAGCATTTTGCAACGCCATATACATGGTGTTATAATGAAACATCTTGCCACATAAAGAGTAAAGTAGGTGCACTTTGCTGCTGCCATTATAACCTTTGTGCAACCATTATTCTAGTATACATGTAAGCAGCTGGTTTTAAAATAAGACACTCTGTACCCCTATTAATTAGAATATATATTGTCAGAATCAAGGTATTTATACATATCAGACACATGTCTGAACCTCCTTTTTGAGTGTTTCTATGCAGACATTAAATCCATTATATATGGCTTAGTTTGTCAACCAGTGGCACCCCAGAGGGAACATCTGACATATCCAAGAATACCAATAAAAGTGAGCATTGTTGTGTTTAAAAATGCGGGGATTGGTTTAAAACCATATACAGAGAATTAGAGTGTACTGGCAATAAATGTACCCTTATAATAAGTGTACTAAACCAAGTCAGCCCTCACTGGGCTTTCTTTTATTAACAGGTCTTTATATAAAGTACACACTTCAGTGGACCTGAAAAGCATTAATATAATGATGATTAGTAATGGGTAACTCGTGTTAGCGTAGTCAAATGAGAAATTGTCATTTCCTCGTTATTCTCATTTGCGATTGTAGAAGTAAGCCTAATGTCTTGGATCAAAGCTTTTGTTTCAATTATGAGATAAGCAATACGCAATGTATGGGAGTGTTGGCTTTAAAACAGGCCTTGCAGAGGCATTGTTGTACATATGTCTATAATTAAATGTGGTCAATTTTAAACAGAAATTACATGCTGACAGGATGAAATGTTGTCTTCACTTGCAAGGATAAAAATGTGAGGCAGGGTTCCAAACGAACAACTAACATTTGAATTGCATATATGTGAGCTGTTTTATCTACAGAAATATTTGCAATTCTCTTAAGCCAGCCTTGTGCTTATTTGCTGGGATAATCTGGGATAATTTTACTAACAATTTCAACCATTCTCAACTATATTTTAACCACATTGACTTGTAAAAACAATCTGCCACCAGCATCCCTATAATATAAGTGTGTGTGTGTGTGTGTATATATATATATATCGATATAGATATCTATATACCGTGTTTCCCCGAAAGTAAGACCTAGCGCTACCTTCAGGGATTTCTGTAATATAAGACCTACCCCGAAAATAAGACCTAGTTCGGTGGTAGGTCTTATATTACAGAGATCCGCTAGGTCTTACTTTCGGGGTAGCTGCACATATAATAGAATTTTACATGTCACGGCCGCAGCTGTGGGCTACAGTTCTCACGAGCGCAGTCCGTTCCGGACAGAAAAAATACTGCATGTCACATTTTGTCCGGTCTGGAAATGCACGAACGCGTCAAAAACACAACGAAAACGCACTGCACTGCAGCTAACATACTGACAGCCCCACTCCAACCAAAAATAACCCACTTGAACACATGAAAAACGCACTGCATGCATAGCACCGCGTCTCCAGATCTGGACCAGAAAATCGTGTGAACAAGCCTTGAAACCTTCTCCGAGATTACATAACTTAGACAAATCATAGCCACATATTGCAGCTGTGTAATCATTAAATGTATCTTATAAATGCAAGCAGTATAAGTACCTGAATGTATCTGGTATCAACCTCTTGCATTCCCTCTATAGCAGGGCTGGAGTGTGAGAGGATGTACAAGTAGCCAATCAGCTCATGTGCTCACAAGAAGCATGTTGATAGGAAAAGAAAGCAGAGTGACCGAGAGATGAGCTCATTTACTGTGCTGCCTTTCATTTCACTGTCCAGTAACAGGATCAGTAGATCCAGGACAACTTGGGCATGGAAGTTTCTTGAGTGATGGCCATCAGACTGAGGATATCTACCTGCAGCAAAAAATGTAACATGTGGGAAATCTCTGGACTGAAGCTGAATGTTGCAGCAAAAGCTGGTTTTGCAATTTTATCTTTTAATTGGCTATTTTTAAAGTGTTGTTTTTGGCTGGAGTTCTGCTTTAACTAAATTGTCTATTACAGATTGCCTGGGGTTGTATTTCTGTTATGTTTCAATGTTAGTGTTTTGCTGTGTTCTGTGTACATGATACATGGAAATAACAAGCTTATCAGTGTATTTCACTGCAATTAACATTCATCTCAACAGTCATTTTTTGGCAGTGGAAAATATATAGACATTTAAGTTGCTAAAATCCTTTATTGTTTACATATATAGGATTCCAGCCTAATATTTTGCCTTAACATTTGTATAACTCTTTGCCTTTAACAACTTTGGCAAATATTTTTTTTTTTCTACATGTACCCGAATGAACAATCTATGATCCTAAATCTGTCAGGGCAACGCATAACTGATGCATTTTTCATGTATTGTTTACAGAAGTAGATTATAATTAAATACAATCACGCCAAACCATTTTCTAATTACTTGATTTGGTAAGTCAAATACACAGAGCTAATATTAGATTATTAAAGTGTGCTATTGTTGCTGCGCCATCTAGTGTTCTAATAGTAAATTGCTCTTGTTTACTTATTGCTGGCAGTTTATTGAAGGTTTTTCAAGGGAATTCATAACAGGAAGACCCTACAGACGTTGCTTTAGGCTTAACAGCTATTGACTTAATTAGTTTTAAAATATTTTATTAGGACAGAATTCTATTTACTGGCACTGATGGTATTTTTTTTTCTTTTAAAAGAAATGCAGATAATTATGTTCTTATAAATTACAACAGATAGTTAAAAAAAAAAAGTTTCCAAAGCTATCCAGCAAATTTTAGTTTTGCTTGGGTTTTGTTTGTACTAACACATAGCAAATATAATATGATGGAACAATACTGCTACACAGTCGCCTTAATTAACCCCCCCAAAAAAAAAGAGATTTGCATCTCTTTTTCTTTCTTATTCCACCTGAGAGAAGTTACCATAGCCTAGCCAGACTACTCCAGCATTAACATCTGCCTTACCAGGAAAATGAATGTCAATGCTAACTTGTTTGGGAAGAGAATTGTTTCAGAGAGATAGTCATTTGCTATCATTTTAGTTGAAAGGAGCTCTCAAAACATGTATTTCCTATCATGGTGGTAAACTGTAAGCTATTTCAGCAGGTTCCTTTAGAAACAGTGCTTCACATTTAATCCCTGTCATTAGTTTTCTCATGTCCTGCAAAATAGTTTGACCATAAAGTTTGATTTAAAGTGAAAAATAAATATGATATTTTTTGAGTGTTTGTTTTTATATTTGCATTCTGTTACAGAAAGTACATCCAGTAAATCTAGCATTTTAATCATAAGCATGTATTTGTGATATTAAATACTTTTGTGATTGTAAAACAAAAAAAATTCTGTAATTTCTTTTATTTGTATTCAAAATTGATATCCATGCAAACAAACATATCCTCTAGTCAGTTATGAATGTATTTAAAAGAAATATGTTATCTTCCTTCAATCCCATGCAGCTAAACATTTTAAATAAGTGAGAGGTTATATTCTGTGAGCCAGTAAGGTTCTCCTGCTTTGTACTATTTATTCAATGTAAGCATTAAGAATAGGAGCAGGAGCTGCTTAGGCAGCTTATTTATATTCCAGTAAACAGAATTATAAATGTTTAACCGCTTGCTGACCAGGGGTTTAGACCCCCCTTCCTGGCCAGGCCATTTTTCAGTATTCAGTGCTGCAGTACATGGCTGACGTTTATTCCGTCATGCAACGCTGTACTGAAATAAATGTTATACTATATTGAGATTGAGCTGGTCCCTGGCTCGGGCACATCGGAGCCCGGCTCTATAGTCGGCGGATCGCTTGTATGTAAACAGGCATCGCTGCCTGTTTTTTAATTTTGTTTGTTCCCTGCTTGCGCGCACAGTGGGCCTTATATACACGCCCTGTTACATCCATGAAGCTCCCGACCGGCCGTTGTAAAAAAGGAGGCATTTAAAGTGTATGTCCACTGAATTATTTTTTTTGTGGTTCTGGATATAGTAAAGGTTTAGGACGCCCTAGTTGGGTTTTTACCGTTGTCAAGGGCTCTATTAGAAAGATTTTCTATCACTTACTCTCCCAGTATCAACCAGACAGGTAGTAAGGGAAAATCTGCAACAAAGACAGTAATAAAAGTAGACTGGGGTCCAAGCCCTTCCCATATTTACTAAAAGAAAAGCATGTATTTATTTTTGTGTTTCCATTGGGGATTTTCATTCACTTCCTGTCTGGTTAAACTGCTGTCACTGGGACAATAAGTTGGGGAAAAATACTTTTTAAAAAGTTGTAACTGAACATGCATTTTTAACCCCTTTGTGCCCACAATTTGTTTTTTTTTGTTTTTTTAGCATGTCAAATTTTTATTGAAATCAATAAACAAAAAACAAGACATAGCACAGCGATCAAACATAGAAATGTCATACAGACTATGTACCAGTGCGCAGACTGAAATTCGGACATGTCAAGCACAGTGCACCCATACATTGAAACTGTTTAACTAGATTCTTGCATTATGGATACTCTCCGCTGACATGTTGCGCTTCAGATATGTGCTATTCAAACATCGAGTAGCAGACCCCATAGCCATGAGGGTCGGTGCGGTGGGGAGAAGACCAATTCGATCCATTAGGGGTATTCGTGGGTATATCAGGGGGGACACTTGTGGTGGAAGTGATGGTGGGAACCGTGATTGAGAGCATGAGGTCAAGGGTCAAAGGACATCCAGGGGCCCGAGGGAACCCGTCAGTTTGGCCTCGAGGTACCACTTGGACATCTTAAAAATTAACATCAGATCTTGCAGCTGTTGTAGTGAAAACTCTGCTGCAACATACGATGTCCAAGTGGCAAAAAACGTTTTAGTGCGTGTCTGATTAAATTTCGTGTCCAGCTTGTCTAATAACAGCAAGCGATTCAACAGGGGGCGAAATATGGCCATAGAAGGGGGCTCAGGTAAAATCCAGTTGCATAGGATTGCCTTTTTGGCTGTCAGAAGACAGAGATGCTCCCACCAGGTAGGGCCCGAGGGGTTCCCATTCGTGGGCAGGGGAAGGGCATGCAGTAAGCAGAAGCCTGGGGACAAATTTCTGTGCTTATGTGAATGTAGATTCGTAAAGAACACTATGTCAGACCAAACGTTTTGTATATGAGGGCAGGACCACAGTAGGTGTGTGAGGTCAGGTAGAGGGAGGAGGCACTTCGGACACGCAGTCAACCATGAAGAAGACGTACTCCTGGTGGGGATATTAAAGGCATGATACGCTCTATGTACTGTTTTAAAGTATACTTCCCTCCAGGACTCATTAATTATAGCCTTCCTAATTTGTTGCCATCCCTGCTCCACCATATGGAATGTGTCCTCAGTGGTCATATCCAAAAATTCCGCCCAGCGGCCAATGTGGGACGGTACTTGGGTGGAAGATTCCTGTATGTAGGACACTGCATTTCGGGCAATCAGTGAGAGGGGCATCTTCGCCGGGGGAGAAGAAAATAATAGAGAGAGGGGTGAATGGACCAGTTCAGGCCAGGGCAGTGTAAGGTGGCTGGAGATAAAGTGGCTTAATTGCAGGTATGGGTAACTATGGTGGCTGGGAGACGGTGTTGGGTTTGGAGATCTTGAAAAGTCTTAAGCTGTCCTCGGGAGTCAAAGAAGTCAGCACCACAATACCTCTAGCAGCCCATATCCGAAAGGCGCTAGAGTCAGCGCCTGCCGCAAATCCTGGAGAGGACGTGAGGGGCATCGATGGGGAGATGACACCGGGCAGATGGAGTATTTTCCTGAGTTCCCTCCAAGCTATCACGGTGTCCCTGAGGAGAACATTGTCTTTAATGTGTTTGGGGAGGAGTTTCAGTGGGGTGTCCAGGATACCAGGGGGAGACCAAGGTTTCATTAAGTTGCTCTCTAGGGGAGTGTTGGTGAAAAAGGTGGTGTCGTGAGTCCAGTCCCGTATATGTCGGAATAGGCTGGCCAAATTGTAAGCCCTAATATTTGGAAGGTTGGCACCCAATTTCCTCACTGGCTGTTGGAGCTTTTTGAGGGCTATCCTCGCCCTCTTCCCCCGCCAGAGAAACGAGATGAAGGCACTTTGGAGAATGTGGATATCTTTATGCTTCAAGAGGCACAATTTGTTTATTATTCTTTCCGAACACAATGCACTGGGAATATGGTAATAAACGTCCTAGCTTTTAGAGACACAAGCTGACACTGCGCAGCTGGTGGCTCTCAAGCCTGCTGTCAGTAAAGATCATGTAATCAAAATAAGCATTTAGCCAGCAGATGATACTTCAGTCTAAAGAAGCCAGTATTAATTTGTAATTGTCAGATACAATTACAGTAGTAAAAAAAAATACATTAATTTAACATAGACTAACTTTTTTGTTTACATTTGTACGCATTTAGAAGCCTATAATAATTACAGCAGGGTTTTTGTTAAAACAGTGTACCGTATATAAAACCTTTTATATGTCAATAAATTATATATGCAAATATGTGAGAGTTATTAAATGAACAGACATAAGCTGATGCTGCTAAATGTGGCCTGGGTATCTAGACATGACCTCTGGTCACAGAAGGGTTGTAAATCAGCATGTAAATGAGTTCACATATACAGTATGTTCTTCAACTGTGTGTACAGTGGATTTGCTCGGCATGGCATCATTTATCATGTAGGTTGGTAATCTCCACATTAGATTGTTATATTTATATGTTTGGGATTACTGGTAGCCAGATATAGACGTAGAAAGAAGCTATAACACGTGACAGGTGACACACCACCTGCCCAGATTGAATGTTTTTATTGAAATGATATTCAAATATTGGCAGGGCACATTACACATGATATTTCTGAGTCACCCATTGCATTGGTAATCCTAAGTGAAACATAAGCTCATAACAAGTGAGCATTATTGAGTAGTCTGCTATCAAATGAGTTAAGTGCTTTGCATGTTTTTGTATGTTTCTGCATGAGTGTATACTACTAGTCTTTAGTACTGTAGCTGCCTGCTTGCTGGAATAAGCACTAAATAGTCTACCAAATCTGCCATCAAAACTCCCTAACATCGTTAATGGCATTACAACCAGGGCAACCTTTAAATCTTGTAATTCAACATCCCTTCTTGTCATGACTCGGCTCACAGCATAGATTATGTGATGTCATCTCAGCTCAAGTGGTATTCTTGAGTTAAATGCAGGAAGTGGTGGAGACTTTCCAAAATGTAAAAGGTGAAAGTTTCTGATTGTGCAGCTGCTGAAATGTTCTCATAGAGGCAGGAACAATTTTGGAAGTTATTGCTCCCTCATTTGGCTACACCTGAAATAAAATATTAACTAATACAAATGGAATCATTTTTAAAACCATGGATTAATGCCTTAAATATTCTACCTAATAACATTACAAAAAACTAGAGATTAACCTTACTGTTATATTAAAATTGATAGAATACAAAATACATTTCTCTAGAGTAAATAGCAAAATTAACAGTAAATAAATACTAAACTACGCAGCTTGCATTTTTACCTAAAATATTATATTTATTCAATAAAAACTTAAAATGTGCACATTTGCCAGGGGTTTTCTCATATGGTGTGTGTTGCTTCTGTGATGAGCATTGCCGTGGATTAATTTACCTGGTAGCGTACGTGGTCAAATACCAATAAACCTGTTATGTAACAATGGGAATGTTTTTTTTCTTTCAGGGATTTGATTTTTTTTTTTTTTTTTAAATCCGTGATGTCTTATTATTATTTCATATGTGATATGTACTAAAACTTGTGTCTTTTCATTTTTTTATCAGATGTCAAGATTTTTAAGACGTTTGTTCCTATTTCTTAAACTGTTCACTGACATAATCAAATTAAGTTCAATGAAATCATTGAGGACCAAAGTTTTGTGTGTATTATCTTTGTCTTCTATCGACACTGACATTCTGTTACAAGTTTGCAGCATACTGTAGACACAGATGTTTTTATAAGTGAATGAGTAAATCTGGGCAGTCTTCCAAACACTGCAGATAGTGGGGGACTGATAGCTAACATACTATATATAGGTACTGATAGTCAGGATTAATGTTGCTCATAAATAGAGCAAAATAACTAGTTTGCTCTTTATACTAGAAAATGGTAAGCTTTTTTTTTTTAGAATAACACAAAGAGCTGAAAGAGCTTTTTGTTTTACAGTGTCATATTAACATAGTAAAATAGTATGTAAGGCCATAAGTATGAATGAAGACCGAGGTCCATCCAGTTCAACCTGTGTGTGTGTGTGCTTCCCATATCCCCGTAAATTATGCGAAAGAAGAAACTCAACCTGAAGCTTCCTGAATTTATGTTATCAGCAGACACCCCCGCCTGTGGTAGTGAGTTCCAAACTTTCACAGTGAAATACCCCTTGCGAATTCTAAGATTGAACCCCCTCTCTTCTAACCTCTTGTCGTGTCCCTGGGTTCTCAATACAGTTTTGGGATTAAACAGTTTGTTCCTAATATTGGGGGCCCCATTGATGATTTTCAGGACTGCAATAAGGTCCTCTCTTAATCGCCTCTTTTCTAAGGTAAATAAATTAAGATTTTGAAAGCGGTCTCCAAAACTCAGGCCTTCAATCCCTTTTAATAAATTTTGTAGCCCTTTTCTGAACTCTCTCCAGTTCCTGGACGTCCCTCCTGAGAGTCGGCAACCAGGACTACACCGTATACTCAAGATGGGGCCGAACCAATGATTTATAAAGTGGAAGTATTAGTCTTTAAACCCTTGCTACAATTCCTCTTGTAATACACACCAGTATCTTGTTAGCTTTGCTGGCTGCTGCTTGGCATTGCTTACTATTGCCAAATCTGTGGTCTATGAGGACCACCAGGTCTTTTTCTGTGTGTCTTCCCTAAAGTAACACCCCCCAAGTAGTAGTTTGCGCACATGTTGTTTACTCCCATGTGCGTAACCTTACATTAAGGTTAGGAATCTGTGTCCTCTCACACAGATTCCCATATGGGAGGGTCAGCCTTCATAATCACCTGAGAGTGTTCTAATAAGGAAACCCTTTAGAAGTAGGCAAGCCTTTGGGAGTATCTCACCAAAAATAAAACCCTTATTACAGGAGATGCCTAAAATTTTACTGGTGTCTTAGTGCAAATTGAGATGCATACATTCACACAAGCTGGATCATGTTGTACACCAATAGTGTACAGAATGTTTCTAGGTTGCCATATTGGAAGGAAGAGACATTTGATGCTTGCAGAAATTTACAGAGTTGCAGCTTAAAATTGAAAGATAATTTTAATAACTGTAAACTACAAAATGAGTTATGTGGCAATTATTTGTTATTTAATTCTAAAAATTGAGTTTTCTTTCAAGTGCTTGTTTACATGAATGCTTTGCAAGACCGGTTTGCATTTGGTTCCTTTTGCAAGTCACTGTGCTCATAAATTAGTACATCTTGTATAAGTGGTGCTTGCAAGTAGAGGTGGACCTAAATGGAAATTTTAAAGACGAAACCGAAATAAAAAAAAAATTGTCAGACCGAAACCGATACGAAAATGTTTTTTAGTTTAATGTTTTCAAACTTTTGTTAATATTTTATTTTTATTTATTTTTTATAAACATTAAAAAAATTTACTTTTATTTGTATTCACTTTTTTATTTTTTACTTTACTTTTAGGGGCGTCGGGGAAATATTAGGGGTCTAAACAGACACCTGATATTTCCCTTTTAAAATAGAAAAAGAAAAAGTCCTCAATCTCTTTTTCAGTGTCCCCTGTTCTCAATGAACAGGAATCCTCTATGAGTGTTCCTGTTCATTGATAACATGAGTACATTGTTTGTTTATTGTAACTACAAATATGAATGAATGGGGGTGATGCAGATCACTCCCATTCATAATTGAGGATATAGTTAACATACCATATCCTCAATTATGTACACACACTCAGCGATCACTGAGTGTTTGTACCTTGCTCTCCTCTCTGACACACTGTCACAGGAGGCTAAGCGAGCGGTGTAGGGAGGAGAGCTCAGCCTCCTGTGACAGCGCTGGCTGGCTCTGCCGGATTGTGATAGGAGGCTGAGCGGTGTGGGAGGAGAGACGCCGGCCGCTCACATCGCTCTCCTCCCGCAGCGCTCGGCTGGCTGTTGCACGTGCCTGCTGGGCGCTGCTCTGTGTCCCAGCGGGGAGGAGAGGAAGCAGGGATGCCAAAAGTGCAATTTTCGCCCGATATGATTCGGCGGCCGATATATCGGAGCATTCCTACTTGCAGGTAATGCTTGCTTTCCCTTAAGCCCTCATTCACACGACTAACAGCCGGCCCGTACAGATCCGTGCTGCCTGCACGACCGTATAGGACCTTCCCGGGAAGGACAGGTGCTGCATGTGATTTTAGCTTTGCTGCAGCTTGTTCTTCTCTATGGGAGTATGCGGTGTGATTTGTCCATCAGCAGTACACCATGAACATTTTATTTAGAATTCTAGGGTAATAAGAGTAGCATTGAAAGTTATCGTGCTTTTTTTTTTCTTTATTCTACCAACCTGGAAGAAAGGAATTCTAAGGCAATTGCCTTCTGCGGGCTATTGTGTTTTAAATTTTATTCTATAACCTCCACTATGAAAGTGAGAGTCAGGTTGGTTACTATGGGCAGCACCTCCAGCTGTGCTCCATTTATGCGAAATCCATCCATGTATTGTTTGTACAATCACAGCAAATTTGCATGGCCTGTTGCTTTTCCTGTTTGGCTCAAATAAATAACTTGGGTACTAGCACTCAGGAGGTCAGTTTTATTCATGTTATTCAAATGACCATTTGTGCGTTGTTATTCATAATAGCCAGCACTCTTTTGGCATTTTAGTGAAATTCCTTTGCAAAGAAACACATTTGCTGCAAAGGGCAAACTTGCATAGTAGAATAGATAAATCAAAATCATGAATGGGTAGTTTATTGAATCTAAATTGTGCCCAGTTGGCCTAAGATCCGTGTGTGAGCAATCCATCTTTTGCTGATAATGGAGGCGCTGGAAATCCACCCGATGCTTGCAATATTAAATTTCAGTCTAATGAGCTGTACTAATACATATTGAAGATGGTTGCAGAGGGCAGCTTGTGAATCTAAGCGGGATAATTTGAAAGAAACAGCAGCTTAGCATTTAACGTGACTCTAGGGGTACATCTACAATTACACATAGAAACAATATTATGTTTGAACAGAATACTTCTATTATACCTGGTTTCCTACAGGATAGAGACAGGTAGGATAAACTTTTTAGGGTTTTTACATAGTTGTGTGTTGATTATGTTTGTTGTTTTGTGTGATTGTTTGATTTTATGTGATAATTATGGTTTATTTGGATTGTTCTTATTTTCATTCATTTATAAAATACAAAACTGGGCATAATTGTGCCTTCTTTACAACTATAGATGCAATATTTAGGCTTTGTTGATGTGGAAAACAACTGGAAAAAGATTCAAACCATACAAACAATTTTGGCATGATCATATGTCAAATGTTTTCATTTGTTATGTATATATAATTACACATGAGGACAGTAAAAGATTGGCCGTCCCTGATTATGGCTAACATCATACATTTTCCAAACACTCTCAAAGCACACAAGCCAGATGGTAGAGTATTCCTCCAGACTCTTATGGTTCTACATAACAGATTTTGGATCTTTCTTACTGTTCAACAGATCTGATGGTTTGTATGGACAGAGCTGTTTAGATTTCTAAATGTAATCTAATAACGGTCAGGTCTCAGTTTTTGATGCTGAAAGGTCATGTAATATGCAAATTGGCTGATCTCTTTAAAGAGACGCTTGGTGTAGGTTGTGTGTACTTGTTCTTCAGAATTTCTGTTTGTCCCCACTTTGACTCTTAAAAGAGTATAGCCAAACCTTTTTTTTTTTACTTCTCTTTTGGGTTACATGAGTACTTACTAATGTTTTCCTGTGACCCAAACTCCGCATATAGCAGGAACCACCCAAACTCGGCATATATGCGGAAACACCTGGCTGACTGACAGCTGGCTCTGCCTCTCTAGAGCCAGAGCCAGCTGTGCCCTCCCCTGTCTGTCCCTCCAATAAGTGCTGGAGAAGCAGACAGGGCAGGAAGTAATCCCTGCGGGGAGCTGTGACTGACAGCCACCACTCTCTACAAGGAGAAGAGACCAAGAGCTGAGTGATCAGTGGTCAAACGATCTCTCAGCTCTTGGTATATAGAGCCATATAAATATGCCCAAATTTATGTTGCACAACCCAAGGCAGCTGTATCCTTGAGCCTTAACCATAAACTGATTGAAGATTGCCATAGCTGTTCAGTATATTAGCAGATAGCAACCATGAGGATTTCACTCTAAACGTAGTCCACTATAATGCGAGTTCTGATTGGATGCTTTAGGTTAGTGTAGTTATAAGTTAAAGCTGAATTCCAGGCAGATATAAAAGACAAAACTGCAGCTCTGTGATCATTAATAATTCATTTCATTTGTAAAAATGCAATCAGTGTAACTACCTACATTTTTTTACAGGGTAAGTTTATTGAAGATTAAAATATAACGGCAAAGTAAACAAAAATTGTCAGTACAGATAAACAAGGTACAGATAAACAAGGAGTTACCATTAGAATGACAAAAAAGGAGAGCACACACTCCATGTGTAGGGTCGTTTAATAATTTGCTTTTAAAAAATGGTAATGTGCTCACAAGAGAAAAGTGACACAAACATATTCAATGGTCCCCCCTCACAGGAGGCGCTCGCCCATCAGAAAACACAGCGCAGCTATGTCAGCTCATGACCGAAGTCGTCTTCCAGCAGTGAGTGGCAGCGTTAACGCGTTTCTGGGGCATGCCCCCTTCCTCAGAACCTCTGAGGAAGGGGGCGTGCCCCAGAAACGCTTGCATTACCATTTTTTAAAAGCAAATTATTAAACGTTCCTGCACATGGAGTGGGCGCCCTTTTTTGTCATTCTATAGATGTAAGGTCCCCTGCCTTGTGGAGCTGCCCCAGTGTGATCAGGTGGAATCAATTAAGGAGCAGGGCATGCTGTGATTAATTTCCGCCGGAAAGATTTTTAATTTTAAGGAGTTACCATTAAGTTAATAAAATCATCAAGCCATGGAAATCAGAAGCATACATTATGTCCATTCAGAGTACCTTAGCATATACTGTAACATGTACTGAGGATGCATAGTTGACATGCAAGTTCAAACTATTAGGAAGGGGAAGGAGGGGGAGTGTATGGATACCTGAATTTTCTCTGGTATCAGCCATTTGCAGTCCCTGTACAACAAAGCTTTATTTTAAGAAAAAGCAGTACAAGGAGCCAATCAGTTTGTGTGCTGACTAGAAGCGTGCTGACAGGAGGAGAAAGCAGAGTGACACAGAGAGGAGCTCTCAACCTGGGCTCAGAAGAAGTGGGTTGAATGATACTGGCCATTAGAGGACATCTAGTGGCACAAAAAATACTGTGGTGAATTGATGTGGCTTGAAGGTAAATATTGCAACAAAAGCTGATTTTGTTATTCTATCTTTTACTTGGATATACATTTTTATCTTGTTTTTTTTGGCTGGGGTTGGGAAACATATTGAATAAGACAGTTCGTGTAACAAATTACACAAACTGTCTTGTTCAATAATATGTTTACGAACACTTTTCAAAAGCAGTTTTGTTGTTCTCAAGTTTTAATGACAGGAAATATCCATAGCCTTTTATACTGATGCTTCATATTTATATTGCTTGGCACATGTTAGGTCATTTAAAAATCATCATAATCCATGCTCTAATCTTCTTATAGTCGTATTCAATCAATCTTCACAATCTCAATGCCAATTAGCAAACTAAACATGAGTTTGTAGTCCATCATTGGAGTATTCTTGGAGGGGTGACTACTTTACATCACACACAGGGACCATGAGGAACAAAATTAGCCACCCTCCAGAAGGAAGGACAGTGTCAGTATGAATTCAGAGATGATTTGACGTCTGAGTGATACACACATAAGATACATTTTGGTTAATAGTTAAGGTACTTGAATGCATTTTTAAGATTTAATTCCTTAGTTAGGTGTCACTTTCAATGTCAGGACATTTGTCTGTGGAGCATGCAATAACAGATGAGTTGGTGTTTTGTGAAGTTGCCTTGAGAGATAACTGCTCATCTGTGTGTATTCCCTATGCGGATACAGCCCTGTCAGAAGTCAGGGATACAAACAGTTGTCCTTACTGTTAATGGTGAAAACATAAGGGTATTGCTGGTCTCATATAGCCTGGATGCGGGGGATGAAAACCACAGTGGTCATAGTCCTGAGTAGCAGTCTGATATTTCAGTGACAGTAAGGTAGGTGGAGATGGATACTGGATGGTATAGTACCGCTAGTGGGGGGTAGGCCCTGCACTAGCATAGGATGTTAGATTGGGAAAGGATCTCGCAGAATTTTGGAAACTTTGGGAGAATAAGATTGAGTTGTGCAGTTCAAAGGTTGAGGAAGTTAGCCCAGAGCTTAGTGAGGCAAAATGAGAGACCTGAGCCCTCTAAAATATGCTTATTGAAAGGTATGAAACTGAACATCATCTTCCCCTCTCAGTGTTGCTAGTGGCAACTAACAACATTAAATTTGATTTCCAGGTAGAACAGTCCATACCTGCTTATGGCAAAGTATTAGAAAATTTAACCCGTTTTTAAAGCTGAATGAAATTGAAAGTGTCAATGTAAAGAGAACACCCCAATATAAGCTCTGTACGTTTGTCCCAGACGCTCTAAGCTCTGTCAACATATGTGGAATTATGCTACTGTGAGACCCCATAAGGGCCAGATGGATGTGCTTACAGAACTGCCACAGTTCAGGAGTTGCCCCCCTTGCCCAATAGATAGCAGGCCTTGTAAATACCCTGGTGTAACCCAGAATAAAATAGTCCAACATCACTCTTGGAAACATGCTCGTAAGAAGCCTTTGAAATATCCCTTGGGAATGTGTGCCAGCTTGGTTGCAAGTAAGTGTAGAATGTACCTCTGGATTTGGGCAGCTGTGCTAACAGAGGTATTTCTAAACTGAAAAAGAATAGAAGAAATAATTCTGGCGAGAAGCATACTGGTCCTGTATTTGACATGTTTAATTTAGTCAGGATATGACCAGTGCAAGGTAGGCAAAGTACGCATGATGGTGGTAGAAATGTCCTCAGAAATGTGACAATGGTTACTCTCATAATGTGGTCATACTACCGGGTCATTGTTGTAAGGGGGGGATATATGACAGATGGATGCTTTGTCCCTGTGCAGACATGCATGTACCATATCGGTAAGTTTTCCCTGTAATAGCTCAATGTTGGAAATTAATAAGACAGTGATGCCTTAATCAGTATATGTAATAGTAGTACTGTAGGAAAATTGCACTGGAGTTTTGAGCTGGAAAATGTACAGAATTATAGAAACTTTGCTGTAAAAATGATGTACAAGTTAGTAAAAAGCAGCCATCAATATATCATTATTTCTGTTTTGTTTTTAAATAGTGTCACTGCCTTCTGTTAGGCTGATGATATGTCAGCTTTTCCTCTTCATGCTGAGCTGAAGGCCATTGGATATTCTTTGCAAATCAAAGCCAGACAATGGCTCCATCTCACATGAGAAAAATGACCTCTGCATTAGTTAAAGAGTCTATCTCGCATGAGCTTTGCATGGTGGTAGCGTCCATTTAATTGGGCAGTAATTTCAGCATTTGCTGGCCCCCAGACCTGCAAGTAAAATGCTTCCTAAAAGAGCTTGCAATGCTTTTTAATTGTGTAGCATTGATTCTAATGCTAAAAATCTATCTATCTAATGTATATACATCTGCTTTCTGTCCTTCCTTTTAGATAAAGTTGAGATTCTTCACTTTTATTTTTTCTTTTCCATCTGACAAGGCAGTACTTTTTAAACTTAATATTTCATCAAGTATAATGCTATTAGAGACTTATTTTCACTTAGTTCACTCATCAGGCAGTGAGATGGCAATAAAAGGGAATGGCTCCTTTGAGACATTAATGCTTTGGAATAAATGATGTGCTAGAACAGAAATTTAATTAATTTACAGAGTATATTGATAGTCCCCTGTTACTGTGCTGTATATTTTTAATCTTCTTTAACATCTGTAGTAAAGTGTTTCAAAACCCCTGCAGTTGAGCAACTAATAGATAATTAAGTAATAAGGGAAGAGCTTTCCAGAGGGAAAGAGATTCTTTTAACGAGTGCTGTCATAATAGGAATAAAGTACTGTTCATATGATTTATTGTGACGAAAATATATAATTATATTATATTTTAAACTAGAAACTGCATCCTTGCTATGTTTGGAGAATCTATCCATATGAACGTTTTGTGCTCTAGGAAATCATCACTGCAAAAAGAGAGTATTTATTATGTTTGCTGTCTTATGTAGTTTCTTGTGGGGAGTGAAGCTTAAAAGGGAAATATAACTAAAATGAACCTGCATATTATTCAAAATAATAGGGGCATTTTAAGCGCCTGAAGCTGTAAATGTTGCTCTTTGGCTGACCATAAACATCCTGATCCAGCTGGAATACAGCACTTGAACGAAGATCAGGCTGTTAAAAGCTACACTAAGGGGGCAGTAATGAGTGCTTCCAACAAGGTGGATTTTTTTCTTCTGACCTGACCAATACTCCTCCTCTTCTAAATTAAATGAGGGAAAGGACGGTATTAGCAGCACATGTATTGCTTCAATCTATCGTGCAAGCCAGAAGAGAAGCAAAGGCAGCTGCTGAATGACCTGTCTGTGACTCCTTGGAATATTTTGAATCCCTCCCTAAATGTACCTGATTTCAATAAAAAAAAAATCCCAAGACCCTGAAGGAGAAAGCTTTCCAAATAGGCATAGTGAAAATAAATAGAGAAAGATTTGTGGAGGCTTAAATGTGTTATGCAAAGAATGTGGTAGATGTGTATGTAAGGTGTGTTTTTTAGGCCCTCTGTCATTGATATGTGTACTATTCAGGGTGATAGATAAATGCATGGATTTAGACTACCTATGTATGAACAAAGTCCTTTTTTCTTATTATACTAAGGGCTGGGCAGCAGTGCTAAATACACTTGGGTTTATTCAGAATATCCGAAACATTTGTTTTCTTCTTGTATGGAGGCAGCTAATCCCTGGAGTTTGAAAGAACTTAAAACCGAACTATGGGGTTATCTTTTTATCCCATAGTTCTCTTTAGGGTCATGGAAGGACATATACTAACGTCCTCCTGTGACGCAAAGCTCAGTATATAGAGAGCTACTGCTCTCTATATACTGAGAGCGCCGCAGCCGGGACGGATCCCAATAATACGGTCGAGATCCAGCTGGCTGATTGACAGCGGGCTCTGCCTATTTAGAGGCTGTGCCAGCCCCCTACCTCATCCATTCCACCAGTCAGTGCTGGAGGATCGGAGACGGGAGGGGGGAATCGCTGCGGGGAGCAGTGCCTGACAGTGACCGCTCTCTGCAGGAGATGATCAGGAAGTGAGCGAGCGATGGTATGTGTTCGCTCACTTCGCGATCTATAGAGTCCACGTGTGACAGTTTCAATGTCACACGTCGGCTCTAATTATGAGGATGAGTGTAAATCCCTCACCTCATAGTTCTTCTTTAAACTATTTGGCTGTTGGCAAATCAGAAAGCCAGTGGAAACTTGGGTCAAATTAGAAATCCTATGATTCCATTTCAGTGAGCAAAGTGTGGTATTGTTATGCTCAAAGAAGGGAAATCGTGACTCGCAGTGCTGTCAACTGTATTGCTGGTAGTGAGTCAGGCATGCACCCAACAAGCGGGAATACAGTGGACCGACATGGACCAGTACTATTATTGTCATTATTTATTATTATCAATCCTTACCCACATTTTATCAGTTTTATAAAAGGCTGATGAAATGTCAGATATATAACATATTGTTTCTCACTTCTAGAAAAATACCATTTTGACATTTGACTGTTTCTCTGCATACCAGTAAGGATCTGCAAATGTGAATAATCCTTTATTTGTTGTTTATAGGACAGCAGCAGCATGCTTTACTGCTTATATCCTCTACCCTAACTTTTTCCTCACCGCTGGTTGCACCTGTGCAATGAGCCCTAATAGATTTGTAAAGCATTTCCTCCCAAGTCTGTACACACATGGGAGAGGTACTTTTACAATTTTATGTGAACCTTTATTGTTGCTTTAACACATCGGTCAACATTAAACAAATTATTCTTATCCTGATGCTAGTACTGAGTTCCTCTACTTCCCTTTGCTTTTCCTAGTTTGCAGTCTTGCAGAATCCTAACTTTTTTTGTTTTTTGTTTTTCAAGCAAAAGCTGATGAAGTTTTAAGAGCAAAGGAGAAGAGTGAAGAAGATGCCCGAAAGCGTAAAGAAGAAGGTAAATACTTCTGTATTCTTTCATCTAAATAAATGTTTTTGATATGACAGAACTATGACTGCGTTCATATACAGTATGCTGTTGCCCATAATTGCGAGACCTCATGGCTTAAAGAAAAGTAAGCTGACTTGTGGTCCAACTAACATTGAAAGTATAACATATTGTTTTTCAAACGTTACTGAGACAGACCCACATGGAATTGTCACATGATTTATTTAAGAAAATGTAATCACTGGCTTCAAACAGGAAGTAGTTTTCTTTTACCGCACATAACGGTGGATTAATTTGTGTGTACACTCTGCTTCTCTTTGCAAATATTTTAATTGCATTTGGTATACTTTTTGTATATATGTAATGTAACATCAAAATGCTCCACTTCCTTTAACAAATGTAATAATCTGTATGTTCTGTTTCAAACTATTAATTGACAGAGGAAGAATGATAAGACTTATTGAGTGGAATGTAGCCATTCTTCAATGTCTTTGTAGGTCTGTCTACTTCTAAGCATTTATTTATCTCTGCTTTGAGTTATTATTCATAGTAAAAAAGCAAATGCCTGTAATCATCTTTAGAGGTTTAGGATATTGAAGTTTAAACATTCTTTTCATTGATCATTTAGAAAAAAATAACTATTTTCAGTGTAATGAAGAGATTTAAATAATGTATGCAAAACGGTTCTCACTTCAAACTAAGCTGGGCACTCATTTCATCTAAAGAATGTCTTTTTTTCTCTTATGTTAATTTGCTAATTATGTTAGCCAGGTATCCAGCTTAATGCATGATAAAGAAATGAATTGCAGATTTAATGATGATTAATAGAGTTAAGACTGCAATGCAGTTTTCTTTTTGTTGGATTAGTATAACATGTGGTTGCTCAGTGGTTCTGCTCATTGTAGAGGTATCAAAATTTTGCCTCTGTGTACAAATATCTGGTTCTTGTCACCCCTGGTACTGTGGTCGCAGGACATTTTAACAAGCCAGGGCACCGTACCTAAAAAGCACCCAAGTTGCAACTGTCATTGCGCCAAGAAAGGTGATCTGGAACTTTTGTATGTTATTGCATTGTGGTATTGGAGCCAGATTCTGATCCCCCACCATTATGAGCATTGCACCTTATGTACAGTAATGTGTAGTATCCCTATGCTCATAAGCCAGTACTTCATTTTTGTATTACAAAAGTAGATTTTTTTTAATTCTTTTTTTTTAAGCATGTTTAAAACGCAAGTTTATAAAGTGCTTTACAGCAAGCATGCAAATGTCAAATACAATGCAACATAACAATAACATATAGTGAAAAACAATATTAAAAAACATCATTTAGTGATTCCTTTTAAAAGCATCAAGCGCATCAGTTTCTCCAGTTCTCTGGAATTACAAAGCTTAGGATCATAATAACTATAGGCAAACAACCTGCAGATCAGCTACAGCTTTTTTGGAGTTAATGAAAAATAGCATTGTACTTGCTGATTGTGCAGACCAAAGGGCACATATAAGAACTCGATTTTAAAGTGTCTACAGGAGAGCTTTTGCAACCGATCAAGTAAAATCTTGTGCTATCTAAATAATTCTAATATGAAAAAGATAAAATTTACTTTAATCCCATAAACTCCCAGATAAAGACTTTCAAAAGTGCTTTTTCTGTGCTATGATAGACTTTAAAATCAGGCTGATTTTGTGTTAGATTATTGTTATATAATAAAAACTAGTTTTTCAATAAACTTATCAGCAAATTACTAAATCAGCAAATTACTAAACTCATGAAAGCTGAGAATATTCTTCGAGCAGAGACTTAGCAATAGGAATTATAACTCCATCGTGTAATTAACTTTTCAAAAATCAAAAGTTTATAACCTGTTTTTAAAAAAATCTTTAAATGGTTAATACAACAGCTCATAGCAATAACACATTTACAAGTAATTATGGTAAATGGCAAAAAAAACCCACAAACTACTTTTTACAACACCGCATGAAATTAAACTTAACAATACTATGCTAGCAATTGCTCACCATTCTGTCAATGAAAAATACTGAAATACGTTCACATGGTTTTGTTTCTGTACAATTTTGTAGGATGGATACATAAATAGTAATAATAGGGATGGATTATTTTAGCTTCAGGGCTGCTCCAGTGCTTTATACATAAGCACGTTTTGCCATCTGATTTCTCTCTGACGGGGAGAATCAGAGCACATATTGACTGCTTGTCTTGCCCATCAGCAGAGATCATGTCTCCTATGGCCTCCTAAGGCCTAGGCTTTTGTCTATGTGACCACAATTGGAGATAGCCAGGAGTAGCAGTTTCTCCACTAAGGTTAGGTATTTTATACCTTTTGTTATTTTTACTATTACTACTTCATCCTGTTTATTATTATACAGCACATATATTATACAGCACCAACAGTTTGCACAGTACTTAACAATATAAGGGAAGACATTACAGTTACAAAACAATTTGAGACAAGATGGTTAGGAGCGTTTTGCTCATGAGAGTTTACAGTTAACATTTGATTTTGGGGTTGCTTTTAGTGGCGCAGCTATTGGCGTAAGCATCCATCTGGGGAAGTATACAATGCAGTAAAAGTGATTACAGCAGTGACTATAGACTAGTGATTCAGATAATGTTATGAAGTTTAGGAGGTTTTGTATAGGTTTTTTTTCCTGATTATGCAGAGTTAAACCAAAGTTGTGCTTCACTGTTTATGGACAAATCTATTTAAAAATGGACACATTGCTCATTTTTCTAAACTAATGCATATCAGTTGATCCAATCCAGTCTACTACTGATGGGAATCCTTCAATGGGAAGTCCACCCATAACTAATATATGACCTTTTATCCATTGCAGTTTTCAGCAGTAAAAAACAAATATCTACTTTGGAGGATGCAGGTGTTAGTGCTCATGGACAGCTTAGTATGCAGCTTAGTAGCAGCTTATGTATGTGCAACTCAAACAGTGAGTTATTTTTGCTGCAGTTTTGGCACTTGGTCCCTATGCATTACTCTTTAGGGCTTGTTTACGTCAGAACCCATGTGTTAATGTGTGTTGCATTGACATATGCTTCCTTTTTTAAAGATTTATTTGAATTGACATGAATGGAAACTGCATTCCAACACACCCTGGTTGAAGCATGCTGGACCTTTTTGCTCTAATACAATGTATTATGTGGAGCAGACTCTGTTAAAAACCATGGATTTTTCTGATGTCTGTGAATGTTTTTTGCACTACACAATGCATTCCATTAATGCATCTGGTGGTAAAGAGCCACTAGGCTTGCCAAGGTGATCAGACTTCCCATAAATGTGCTGTTGTTCTGTTGACAATTAAAAGGCAAGAGGCTGACTGGCTTCAAGTTAAAGGGGAGCAGGCCATAGGTTCTGTTACTTTTGATCTTGGGGTGAGGGGGGTGTGTATAAAAGTGCTGGGGTATTTTCCTGACACTCATTAGAACTAAATAAGCTGTGAAATGTCATTAACATTACAAAACAAATTCAGATGAATATGGCTAACTACTGCTAGTTCTACATCAAGTAAGTAATGAAAATAGTTTCTTATAGATTAAAAGAGTACTTTCTTAAAGTGATATTTAACACTAATTTCAATTTCAACAGCCTACCCCAAGACCTTTGGTCTGTCTGTAGCTCCTTCTCTTTTTGGATCCCAGTGTTTTACCTGGTTGTCCTGACTGCTGGTCCTTTTTCTGGTTTTAGGGTCCTCGGCTTGTAGGGTCACATAGAGTACTTATGGAGCCACCCTGTATTGCACACTCACAGGGAGGACTACAAAGGCTGGCATGCGGATGCTGCCTGCATAGACATGCACAGGTGGCTGGAGATTGAAGGTGGCTCCATTTGTAAATCTGGGGGCACGCATGCTTGCTGACACTAGGCTGCTGGGACATGTATTTCCGAGGAGGTGATCATGTGACTCGTGATTAGGCTATGAGCACCCCACCTCCCACAGAAAGTTTGGGAAAGCGGAGCAGACATTGCATGTACCAGGATTGGAGTGTACGTATTTCTGCACCTTTTTAAACTGTTCAGCTGGTGCTACATTTATTTACAGCAATGATTTCCTGTACAAACAATTAGGGCTTTAATATTATAAATACTTGGTTATTTTTTTTATCAGGTTCCCTGTCTCATTTTCCACATGAATAAATGCTTACATATGATTGGTATTCTGTGTTGCTGATTTTTCTTTAGATTTCCTTTCTCTAGGTTTTTACTTTTCAGTGTTTCCTTTTTATAAAAGTGTTATCACTTACCGGTTGCACGAATGCTGTCATTTCTTGTTGATGTAGAAAGTCTCAACTTCTTGACCTCTTAGCAGATTATTTGATTGTAAACCTTTTTATTTTTTTGCATTTTTATTTTTATTGCATTGTAAAATGATTTGCAACTGTCACGTTACTGAAATGCCTTAGAGCCTTTTGTTATGGGCAATTTTTATTATTTTAAATATTACATATTATCGTCCAGAATCAGTTAATTCAATTTACTGAAATACAAGATCTTAAACATAACATACATTTAATACACTATAACATCTAATTTTTTAACAGAGCATTTTTCTTGATTTTACAATTTTCTATGACCAATTGCTTGCAATTAATAATTTATGATTTTTCTAAACTGTGTAGGATAAAAATAGTGTTCTGATCACCCTTGTTTTTTTTAAAATAAATTCTTTATTTATACAACAGCATACATGAGATACAGTCAGACGTATGAAAGTAAGAGGATAAATTGTTACAAACAAGCAGCTAAATGGCAATTGTCAGGGCCACCGCCCTCATGGGGGTACTGACATCAAACATATGACTATTAGGTCTATCTCCAACATGGAGACGAGAGCCTATGAATCCGTCTTCGGTGGACCTCCCTGCCGCTGAGCCATATAAACAAAGAGACGTCATTGCGGTTTGTAATCGTATATGCACATATCCAAATTCAAGTGAGGAGATCGGTGAGGCCCACTGTGCCTGTCACCAGTTTTCGAGGGTACAAAAGGGAGGACAGATGGGGGGGATCTAGGGAGGGAGAGGACGGGAGAGATATAGCCGGGTCCAGTAAAAGATTGAAATCCCCCCCTATCACAAGGATCCCCTCCTTGAACTCATCTACCAGGGTCAAAACCTTGTCCAGGAATGGGATCTGGGCTTGATTAGGAAGGTACACATTAATGAGGGTGACCATCTGCGCTTCTATCTTACCCTTCACCATCAATAGACGGCCGTCCTCCCCTGCTTGCATGTCCACATATGTCCATGGCAATCCTCTGGCAAGTACAATAGAGACCCCCCTTGATCTCTTATCAGGCGAGAAGCTATGATACGCTGTCGGATATCTACGATCTCTGAGCAATGGAGCATGGCCTAAGTGGAAATGGGTCTCTTGAAGGAAGCCAATATGAGCTCGCTGCCTATGCAGGTCGTGCAACACCATGGCCCGTTTTTCTGGGATGTTCAGACCCCGCACATTGTGGGAGATAAGGCGAAACGGAGGCATCTCTAGGCCGGAGCTGCAGAGGCTCGAGAGCACCCTCAGAAAGTTTCCGATGAGGAACGGGGGTCAGCTGCTCTTCGTGCCCGGGTCGGGGCAGCCCGCGACGAACGGGATCTGGAGCGTGAAGGCCTCTGAGGTCTTGGTGGTGGCCTGGTAGCATCCGATATGTATTCCAGCCAGTCTTCGGGTGGGGAGATCTCCACATCTAGGAAGGCAGACAGTCCAGGGACATCGCCCGGGCATCTCAGCCTGTAGGTAGCATCCCCCTTTCGGATTAACAGCTGAAAGGGATAACCCCAACGGTATGTTGCTCCCGCCCGGATGATCTGGTCGAGGAGCGGGCGCAGAAGGGCCCTGCGTCTGAGGGTGTTGCGGGAGAGGTCCGGTAGTATGTGGATCGGAGCCCCATCGAATTCCAATGGCCGGCGGAGCCAAGCAGCCCTGAGGATAGCCTCCTTCATGGTGAAGCAATGTACGCGGCATATGACATCGCGGGGGCGAGGGTTATTAAGGTTGCGGACGCCCGCGGCCTGGTGGACCCGGTCTAGGACAATCTCAGCAGGGGCCGTGTCCCCGAGAAGGGGAGCACATATGGCCTGTACTGTGGCCTGAAGATTGGGGGTCTCGGTGGCTTCTGGAATGCCTCGGATACGGAGGTTGTTTCTCCAACCCCTGTCTTCCATGTCCTCCATGTGGAGCTGGAGCTCTGCAAAGCGGTGGTCCGATCGCTTGACCGCCATTTCAAGGGATGATACCCTAGTGTCCATCAAGGAGCTGGATGACTTAACTTCCACCACCTCTGCGGCTAGGCCCCGAACCTCCCGTCTTACCTCACGCAGGTCTCTGCGCAGAGCGGTTTCCACCCGGGTGACCATAGCCTCGAAGTCCTGCTTAGTGGGCAGGTATTTCAGGAGGGCACGCAGCTCCACGGGGACATCCGCAGGAAAGTCCGGGCCTGGGTCTCCGTCAGTGTCCTGATCGAGGTCAGGCAGCTCGGGGTATCTTGATCCCAGCGGTGAGACACTGCGAGCCGGGGACTCCCGTCCGCGCGTCCGGCGGGGAGAGATGGGTGCAGATGCCGCAGGCGCCATCTTGGTGCCACCACGAGCCGTGGATGTCGGGGCCCGAGGGGTGAAGAACCGCTGAACCGCCTCCTCTGCAGGCATCCCTTTGTCTCCTCCGTCCTTGCGGCGTTTAGACATGCCGGCGCGGGGTCCACCCGCGTGTGATTGTCCTTGTAGGTAGTGCAAGACGTATATAGCGGCCTCAGAGCTCTCCTAGTGTGCTCCTCACGCCGCCATGTCCAGGACACGCCCCCCTGATCACCTTTGTTTATTATAATTTAAATTTAAATAATTGGTACAATGCTAGATAGTTCCATGTGATCTGGTCTTCTGCAATATTCACATTGACAGAATCTGGGGCAGATGCTGAGTTGCTGTGTTTGGTATTGACAGAATCTGAAGCAGAACTGCAAAGCATGATTTAGCCATAAATATAAACACAGTTGTTTTCCATTCAGAAATCCCTGGTTTTGCTATACTAAGGCCTAGATTAATTGGGTTACTTTCGATGACCAGTAGGGTCAGTATCACATTTTGGGTGTTAAATTAAATTGAGTGGTAGGTTTGATAAGATTGTGATTAATGTTAGGATTCAAAATAATATTAAATCCTTTATTTTTTTACATTAAAGTATTCATATGCAACCCTGAAATGCTAGGTGTTTGTTTTGGGGGGTTTTTTTTCCGTTTTTTTTACAAAATATGTACCCAATCACTTACAATTTGTTGTGCTAAAACCCACTCACTTTTTTTCTGCTCAGTGCTACTTTCCCAAACTATCAGTTGGGGAGCATGCATGGTAGATTAATTCCCTTGGAGTAGAAGTTGAGATGCAGCTTGCACTCTAGGGGCTACCATTAAAACATGAACCAAAGGGAGGCAATTTTTAAGACAATAGTGAGAGCAATATGGGGACCTCTTTTAAGCATACTGGTTGCCTGACTTTTAGTGACTTCAGTTCCATGGGTCACTGATCTGAAAGTAATATAGATAAGGAAGTCAGGAGGCAGTCAGAACTCCTGGTCTGCTAAATTGTTAGACGCCAGTTACATAAATTACTGAAGCCATTGAAATAACAACTACTTGCCTTGGGGGTCATGTGGGTAGATTTGGATTGAAACATTCCTCGGGGGGAGCGACTTAAGGAAACTTGAATAATCGTGATTTGAGGTACTCTTGTACAGTATCAGAGATGTTGCGAATACAGGGATCTTTCATGCAATACGTGAGATGTAAGAGATTGACTTGCATAATATCACATACCTGATGTTTTGTTTTGAAGTGATGACGTTTGTGTAACATGATGAAACTTTAATAAAATATTTTTGAAATAACAACTACTAAGAACTTTCCTCTACACCCCCTGTTTGACTTTATTCTGTGAGAACAGAAAAGACAGCTAAACTCCCTCCTCAGATCTTAGATTGAATTGATTGGAATGGCTCACCATCCAGTTTTGGCAGTCACTTTTATCTGCCAAATCATTTTAGAATAGGTAAGCTCCCTAAAAGATGACCACTCAATTGCTAGGGCAGTGAAAAATTATATATCCGTTCTTCGGTATCTTCACAAATATGCCACTCAGCACCATGCCCTCTACCACTTACTGAGAGTAAATACCTCCAGATTATAGGAAGGTCTTCAAGGGTGACTTCAGTTTCGTTTAGAAAAAAAACAATCCTCTCTGGATGATCAATGTACAATGCAAGGTTTTTAACAACCTTGGTTGCAGATTTCTACCTGTTTCTGCTCTGAAGAAATAGCTGTTTGTTGCAGCATGTCCAGGGTTCATTATAATCAGCTGGTGGGCTTCCGTCAGCATCCATTTATTAGTAATCAATCCTTAGGGAGTATCTCACCAAAAAATGAAATTCCTATTGTAGGGGATGCCAAAAATTGTACTTGTATCTTAATGTAGACTTTTGTGAAAGTCGGTCAGCCAATCTCAGATGCAGGACGTGACAATTCTGAGGAAGTTCTGTACACCAACTGCACCAACCGCAACACACCAGTCTTGTCACTACCCTCAGATCGATGCAACGCCAGAGACACATAATGTGATGCCATAGGTTAATCCTGCCCTACGCATCATTCCAACTGCATCAGGAGCATACTTGTATACTGCATGTTAAAGTTTGCCTTTTAAGACTCTTTGTAAGATGTTTTTGAGACTTTGCGTGTCCAGGTTTGGTAATGTTCCATCCTAAAAATAATTATTTTGTGTGGCTTTATGGACTTTTATTTAGTGTATGTTTGTCACAACATATGAAATGATCCATCACTTTCTTATCACTCTTACCATATCTTAAACTGAGATTAGTAAAGGCTGCCCTGCTGAACCACCATCGTGATAACAGGATAGTTAGGTAACCAAAGTGATTTATCAACCTTTCAATTCTCAATGTATTTCTTGGCTTTTTACATAGAGCTATCTAATGTCTCCTTAGCATCACACCTTTTTCTCAGGGTGCTTCTGAGTGATTTACCGTTTCAGCCTCTGCTTGAACCCAGCAGTTTTCATATTCAAGATTCTTGTCGGTGTAAGGCACTTTACTTTAGGATTAGCTGGCCGTGGCTTTCCTTTAAAAAAAAATAAAAATATGTTTTTCCCTTCAATTTGTGTTACTCATATATTAATGTATGCCAATCAGTTGGTTAACACTGAAGCTGAACTTCAGGTAGACATAAAAAAGCATTTTGCATGCAGTTGGTGTAAGTACCTTAATCTGTCTTAGTATCAGCTTCCTGTAATTCCCTGTACAGTAGTACTTAGACTGGGAAAAGGTAGGGCAGCGCTAGGTGTGCTATGTGCGGTTGTGCTGACAAGGAAGATGCTTGATAAGACAGAAGAGGCATGAGCCCAACAGTCTGCTGTTACTTCTTCATCGTATAATCATAGGCGGGGGGCAGTGACAAAGCTTTATTGCCTAACTGCAGCAGAAAAAAGTCAGTTCACCAGTCTGGTTATGCTGTCTGGCCATGCTGTGTAAATTTCAGGACTGGATGGATAGCAATTCAGATACTTTGGCAGGTAAGAAAGCTCTTGTATATGTTTTTTAACTGTATATTTCCCTGTTTTCATCACTGTGTTTTGTCATTCTGCCTTCTGTCTTAAAACAAAATTATTGTAAGCAAACTATAAATTCAAAGTTGCCAATGTGTGGCATTATTATATTATGTGTGTGTAACCATTGACATAGCAGCCATGCATCTGCTTTGGGGCATGGGGGCTCAGTCATATCAGAGTTTCTGGTTGGCAGGCTCAATCGTTATTAAACATTACTTTTAAACATTATTAAACATTACCCTTTGCTGTATTCTCCTCTCCCCGCTGCCAAAGGGTTCTTCTGATCTAAGGCCAGACTACATTTTCACATATTGATCCTTCTGCCTAGCCTTGCATAATTCTGCCCACACATAGAACAGGAACTGGCTTTTATTTTCTGGTAGCTGTACCTGTTAAAGGAGAACTATGGGGTCAGTGTTTTTCCCCATAGTTCTCCTTAGGGTAACGGGAGGACACAAACTAGCGTCCTCCCGTTACCCTAAGCTCAGTATACCGCGAGCTACAGCTCGCGGTATACTGAGACGCCGCACCTGGAGCGGATCCCGACGTAGATGACGGGATCCGCCCAGCTGCGTGACAGACAGCTGGCTCTGCCTATCTAGAGGCAGAGCCAGCTGTACCCGCCCCCTCCCCCGTCCGTTCCGCCAGTCAGCGCTGGCAGATCGGAGCGGGGAGAGGGGAATCCAGCCCCTCCCCCTGTCACGGCAGAGAGCCGTGACAGGATCGAGAGGTGAGGGAACCCGGTATGTGTTCCCTCACCTCCCGATCTACTGAGCCGACCTGTGACAGTCTCATTGTCACAGGTCGGCTTAGAACTATGAGGTGAGTGGAAATCACTCATCTCATAGTTCTCCTTTAACATCTCAGCTGCCTGGCACAGAGCTGCCCTAATTTATTAAGCCAGAACCACATCACTTTATTAAATAGGATGAGGACTTGTTCAGACAGCTTAAAATTGTAGTGACCGGACCATAAATGTAAAGGGATTTTTTCCACTGTCCACCACCAATATATAAAGGGGGCACTTTCATCTGCCCATCACCAATGTAAGGCTAAATTTACCTCTGACCAACCCTTAAGAAAAGAGGCATTCATTGATGACTGCCTATGTTTTCCACTGGCCATTAATACTAATTGTAATAGTGCAAAGTTTTTGCTGCTTACAAATGCAATCACGTCTCCTGCTTTTCTGCTGGCCTCCAGTATAAAGTTGGGCCTTTTACATTACAGTGAACCCCAATGTAAAGGAATGCATTTTTCACTGTCTGCCAATTCTTTTCCTGGGAGGAATTAGTGACCCATGTACTGGGTAATCCAAATAGTGACTCCATAGTAAGGCTACCATAATTAATTTTGTCAGGGGTCTTGTGATTTTTATTTTATCTCTGGTTACATAGTGAGAATTTTAGTGGTAGGTGCACTTTAAAAAAAAAAATCTAGACTTGCCATTTGGATTTTAAAAATGTTAATTTACAATTAAGGAAAATTGATTTTTGAGGCAGTTTTGTCCTGAAAATTGCAGACATTTACAGGCATAATATGTAATTACATGACACTGTCATTGGAAATCAGAGGGGTGCGTAGGCATCAGAAAACACTTCAGTTGCTCTGGTTGCTGTAAACTGGTGAAGGCAGGCATTCAGTTGCTATAGGTTACATTACCTCACCGCTATTTATCTTGAGTAAATCCCAAAGTCTGAATCACTGATGATCACTTTAATCAAAGTGCCATGAAGAAAAAAAAAACAATAACCCTTGCTATTTAGCAGTCTAATAGGCAGTTAAATAAGCAAACACATTTAACATAGAGCCTTTTAAACTGTTTATTAATTTGTGCAGAAGAAATAAGAGATTGTCCGGCTTCTTGCCTCCAGTAGATGTGTCATAACATTGCTTTCATTGTAATTTTGTTACCAAACGATGTGAGATTAGATGTTGGATGTTGTATGTAATCTGCTGTGAAATCAAATTATTTGACCTCCACGCTCACCAATACCCCCTCCTGCCAGCCTTGCTGTTAAATATTCAGCATTTTGCTGTCATGAATACAAATGGGGGACAAATTAGAATCTACAGACAGCTGACCCAGGCTGCAGATTAGAGACTGGAGGCTGGTGCTGTTTTAATTACTAAGGCCCCAGTAGCTATTTAAAGGACATATACACAAAAAGAAATACTTTCAGAAGGCACAAAAAAGAAGGAAAGGGGAAAATAAATAGCTGCCTCTTCCCAATTTGAAATTTTGATTTCATTTGCCCTTAGATAAGAGCCATGCTAATTTGCTGAATGGGATATGATCTCTGGGGGCACGAAATAATTATTACATTATACAGTACTGAGGTTTTTTTGTGTTTGTGTGACTCTTTTGATTTGTAAGACTTTGTGAAAATGAGAACAAAATCCAGAGACTTTTTTTTTTTAGTGTAGAGATGTTAGATTGTGCAAGCTTGTCAGTATTGTGCAGCTCTAAAAATGTAAAAACTTATATATTAGCCTGTGCTAGATACATAGTTTATCCAGTGATTTGCTGTGTTTGAACAGTAGAACATAATTTATAATTTAACTAGGAGCTGCTGACCTCACCGTGTCACCTGTGGATTTCTCATATCTGTTGGGATGTGCAGCATATTTCCATGGTCCCAGACCACTAACCATAATGTAAAATAAAGACTTAATAGGGACTGTGTGAGCCTCTTGTAATTGTTGTGGCAGGTATGCAGACTTGGGAAGTCAAATACTTCTCACCACTGGGGTCCATGAGAGACATAAGAAATCAATAAATATTTTAGCTCTCCTGTGTCTTCAAAAACTAATATATTAGTTTTGTTCGGACTAAATCTTTAAAGACAATCTGTTTATTACAAAAGAGGTGTTTTTTTTTAAACAATTAAGTGGATATGAAGCTCCACCCTCTGAATGACCATCGCTTGGATTCAGCGGAGCTTCAACATTTTTACAATACTGTGAAGGAACTTTGAAGAGGTCTGTGGTGCCAGTCTTTTAAATGTCTAAATACCAGACTGGTGGTGTCGCGCTTCATCTGTATGGCATCTTAAACCATAATTGATTTCGTTATATTTTAGCGCAGCTTGCTTAAAAAAAGGTTATAAAAGGTTTCCTCTAATCAGGCAGTAAAAAGAGTACTGGTGGTTTACATACAATTGTAACCCAAAGAACCAATCACATTTCACCTTTTATTAGTTTAGAGCAGGCAGAAATGAGTGATAACAGCTGGAAGACAGGAGTAACTACAATTTGTAAATGTTTTGTTCACCTGCTACATAACCCTGTTACCTTATGCTGGAGTGTTTCTGATTCTTAACGTGACTTTAGCCTGGCAAATGCGGTTTAAACACATCGTTATATTTCACACAATAATTACCATGATTGAAAAATGTTTTATAAGTGTTTAATAGTCATATAAATGTTTCCTGGATTGCAATGTTATACATGATGAAAAAATTTAAGTAATCGGCTAGGATACATAAAATGTGCATGCCATGTTTAATGGGAGGATCAAATTGTGATTTTTTACAAATCTATTTTTCTTATTTATATATATCGCATGTTTTGGCTTGAAGATTTACCCCTATTAATAGTGCGGGTGCTTCAAATACATCACTATTCTTTATTGTTACATTTGCATTATGTGATGCTTGTGTGTGTTAACCCAACGATAAATTGATTAGTTATGCCTGGCTAGTAAGCAGTGAGACATTGTGATGTACACTTGGGATATAAATGTGGCAGAAAATCAGCATGAGTTGATTTAATTATCACTCTGAGACCTCTCCTTTTCTGGTTTAGTGATCCTGAAACTCTCCTTGTTTCCATGAAATCCGGATGGATACTAAACCTCGCTTACTAATTTGTCCTCTCTTACTATGATAAGCCAAGCAATTACCGCCTTATTGATTTTTCATCATGGGAAATTTTAAGGGTTTTTTTTTTCTTTTCGTCATAAAATGGATCAGAGTGATGTGAAAGTGGTTCCTTTCGGTGTAATACACAATAGTTGTGTTGCAGAATTTAATATCCTCAGTTTGACCTCTGCTGGCAGATAATACAACTCCTTTGCCATGTTTTAGAGTTGAATTGCGGCTACAAATGTGATCGGCTATGTGCAGGGACAGTTTAATTTGCTCTATTTATATAAAAGTCAAGAGGCACATGTTTGGAAAACAGAATTGTCACTATGGGCCAGAGAGAAGTGTCAAAATCCTGCTAAGGATATAGCTTAAAAATAAGTCTAACCTTTTTTTGTCTGTCTTACGGTCCGTCAGTCTGTACAATGTTCACCCAGAATATGCATTTCCAACATAGCTTTTTTACTGATTCTGTTTCAGAGATCAAAATATACAGGCTCTCAATATAATGGTTTTGAAAGCAACAAAAGTGTGTAACCAATAAGTAGCAGACAGATGCCACAGCTTACTGTAGTCATACAAATAAGAATTGTGATTGGATGCTCTGATCCACAGTATTTTACCTTACTGGAAAAAACTCTAGCCACAGTGATCCATTGTTTTCTGTTTTGATCTTGCAATGATTGATACAAAGACACCAGGCACGACATGCAAATCATTAGTTTTATTTATTATTGGTATTTATATAGTGCTGACAATTTACGCAGTGCTTTACATAGTGCACATTTATATGTCCCCACCCTCAAGAAGCTTACAATCTAAGGTCCCTATCTCACATGCATACATAGGAGGGCCAATTTAGACAGAAGCCAATTGACCTACCAGCATACCAGCATTACAACACATACAGGTGAAACTCGAATAATTAGAATATCGTGCAAAGTTCATTTATTTCACTAATGCAACTTAAAAGGTGAAACTAATATATGAGATAGACTCATTACATGCAAAGCAAGATAATTCAAGCCGTGATTTGTCATAATTGTGATGATTATGGCTTACAGCTCATGAAAACCCCAAGAACCCCAAATCCACAACCTCAAAAAAGTAGATTATTACATGCAATCAATAAAACAAGGATTGTACATAGAACAATATCGGACCTCTGAAAAGTACAAGCATGCATATGTACTCAGTACTTGGTTTGTGATAACCTAAGTGCCGTGCTCAATGCTGAAGATATTTATTAAAATGCTTATTAGGCTCTAAGGTTACACTTTATGTGCCATATGTTTTATAGCAGATAATTGATCCAACCACAGGTCTTTAAAAAAAATCAAAAAGCATCAGAACATGCCTATGCATCAAATGTAAAGGTTAACAATTATTCAATTATATTTGCACATAGGTCAATGCTTTATACATAATGCAATCTATGGAGGAGATATTTGTACATGTGTGCACAACAAACAGTGTGAAATTGGGCAGACTTTAAAGGCTTACTGATGTATCTCAGTCAAACCAACATAACTGAAACTTTTGCATATTGATGCTATAGTAAAAAAAATGCTCACCTGGAGGACTTATAGCAGTATCCACATCTGTATGGATATATGTATCCATCTGAATTGCCGGCCTGGTTCAAGAACAGTTTTGATGTGTACCAAAACTGCCAGGACATACTGGTTGCTTAAGCTGGCCATACACTGCTCTATTTTTTTCAATGAATGAATGAAAAAAATAAAGCAGATTCCTCTATCAGCGCTATGAGTGTGTTCATCGAGGAATCACTGCTGTTTCTTTTGTATTCTGACAGCTGATTGGCTGCTGGCTCTGTTCGTATAAAGGCTTTCCGACCGACTCCTTCGATCAGCCGATTGAGGAATGCCGACAGTGGAACCCACTGTGCGAATTTCATTCCTCAAGAACTAGCTGAAATTCGCACAGTATATGGTCACCTTTACTCTTGATGAGCACCTTAATTTTAGTCCATGCTCTGTTATAGATGTGTTGAGTGAGTGAAATGTAACCAAATATACTGATTGTTGTGTGTAAGCTAGGTACCAGTAAAATGTCACCTTGCCAGCTTTGATCTGTAATGAGCACAATTCCATACTCCCTAATAGATTCTAATGATTGACGTAACTAGAGCCAAAAAAGGTCAGACGGCTGGTATAGGGACCAAGGGCAGGAAGGGGCACAGTCCATGGCTTTAGGATATAAGAAGCAAAGACTTCATTTTTACACCTTGATGGCCTAAGACAGCCTTAATCTGTCTGACTAAAAAAGAGAAGCTCCTCTCCTTTGACACACAATGTAGGCTCAGCACAGCAGTGGATTACAAAGAGGATGTTGCATCCATGAGTAGATCTATCTGCAACTGAGGACTGCACAGCAACCCATTTAGAATGCTCGACTACCACAGTGTGTGAATAGATTGTCCACCTCTTACCACCAGTATTTGAGGGTATAAATAGGGATATTTTGCTATGGGTCCCTGTTATTTCTAGGTGCACCTTTGATGCTAATACATACACCATATATTGCAATGCAAATCCAGGATACACTCGCAATCAATTGCTATTCCATGGCCTCATCCCATATCCCATATAATATATTTTAACATTCAAATTAGAGCTGTCTGCTGCAATAGAAATGTCATTTTTGCTAAGATACTTTCTACAACGATTCATGGCTAATGTAGATGGTGCTGATTTTCTTATCAGAACACTTACATTGCTTTCGTAGTGATAATAATTTACATTTTCAAATTAATTTTAAAAAAGGACATACTAAGACAAACATTAGTTTTCTTTAAAACGGAGCAAGGCAAAACTCTGCAATGATTTCTTTCTCAATAGAATTGGAGTTTAACTTGAGAATGTCCTCTGTTTTTAATCCCCAAAATATCTGCACAACTAGGTAGCTTGGAGCATGTCAGGCATTTGGAGAAAAAATAGAGGATATTGTCTAAACTTAGCAATATAATGAAAATGATTATTATGAAGTTCAACTACATTTAAAGTAGTTGTACTCCAATCAGCCATAACATTATGACTACCTGCCTAATATTGAGTAGGTCCTCCTTTTGCCACCAAAACAGCCCTGACCTGTCAAGGCATGGACTCCACTAGACCTCTGAAGGTATGCTGTGGTATCTGGAACCAAGCCGTCAGTAGCAGATCCTTTAAGTCCTGTAAGTTGAGAGATTGGGCCTCCATGGATCGGACTTGTTTTCCAGCATATCCCACAGATGCTCGATTGGATTGTGATCTGGAGAATTTGAAGGGTCAAGTCAACACCTTAAACTTGTCCTGTTCCTCAAATCAATCCTTAACCATTTTTGCAGTGTGGTAGGGCGCATTATCCTGCTGAAAGAGGCCCCTGCCATCTGGGAATACTGTTTCCGTGAAGGGGTTTACCTAGGGATGTACAGATACTTTTCGAGTACCAGTGCAGATACTTGGAATTTTCATGAGAACTTCCAGGGTTGCAGTGGTTGCAGCTGGGACCTGGCTCTGGCACTCGACCACTGTCCTGAAATCATTAGTCTGTATTGTTTTAGAAAAACTGTCACAAGACAATAAACAAAAATGTATCAGTACTTGTAAGTACTCGGCAAGTACCAGTACTCGTACTCGCAAAACTGGTATCTGTGCATCCCTTTATTTATATTTATAAAAACAAAATCATTAAAACAGAGATGCACAAATCCCAGGAGCTCCGTGTGCTCCTTACAAATGACAGCTGCCTCCTAATTTTTTTATTTTTCTCTAGTGTAGTCTTGAAGCTCAAAGGTATCGGTACATGTACTCGTACTTGTACCGAGTACTGTACTTGGTATCTGTGCAACCCTACTAATCAGCAACAAATTTTAGGTAGGTGGTACGTGCCAAAGTAACATCCTCGTGAATGGCAGGACCCAAGGTTTCCCAGCAGAACATTTCCTAAAGCCTCACATTGCCTCTGCTGGCTTGCCTGCTTCCCATAGTGTATCGTGGTACCATCTCTTCCCAAGGTAAGTGACACGTATGATGTAAAAGAAAAGGTGGTAAATTCGACCAGGCCACCTTCTTCCTTTGCTCCATTTTCTGCAATTTGAGCTACAGTAGCTCTTCTATTGGATCAGATTACATGGGCCAGCCTTTGCTGCCCACGTGCATCAATGAGCCTTGGCCGCCCATGAACCTGTCGCCGGTTCAGCGTTTTTCCTTCCTTGGACAACTGGGAACATCCCACAAGAGCTGCAGTTTTGGAGTTGCTCTGACCCAGTCGTCTAGCCATCACAATTTGGTCCTTGTCAAAGTTGCTCAAATCCTTACACCCATTTTTTCTGCTTCCACCACATCAACTTCGGGGACAAAATGTTCACTTGTTCTGAATACAGTATATCCCAACCACTTCCAGGTGTCATTGTAACAAGATAATCAATGTTATTCAGTTCAACTCTCAGTGGTTATAATGTTATGGCTGATCGGTGTATACCGTAACTGAATGATTTTTAGTTTGAGGATATTAGATTGTAAGCTCCTTCAATACCAGGGACTATGTTTCTGTGTACTCTGTCTAGTGCTGTGTATCAGTTGTAACACAATCTATTTTTCAAATATATGTAACGTGGGTTATCCCTACTTTTTTAATAGCATATGTAATCTTCAGATATAAAAACATATTGTGTACAGGATGTTTAGTATAGTAATAGAAAGCAATATAGCAATGAAATGGAGATAAAAGAAGAAAGATCGTTTTGACAGTTAGCACACTTGTCACACTTTGTTCCTTTGGTGCAAGCTTTTTTTTAAGTTTGCCTTGGTGTGACTGATCATTTTAGTAGTGGTGCATTTTCTATAATCTACCAATAGTTAAACTCAATTGGTTCAGTATTTTCATGCTGTTGTTCAACAGATGTAATCCAGCACGTGCCCTTGCCAGTGAAGAGTGCAGTGGGTTATCGCTTATCTAACTCATTACATAATATATATGTGCCTCATCATTAATCATCAAGTTAAAGCAGTGATTCTTTTTCTCATCTGCAGCATATCATTCTTGGTGAGTGTGTGGTTTCTTCATTAGGCCATTACAGTCACCTGGGGTGGGTTTGAGCGTCCCCAGAGAATATCTGTGCATCTGCCAGTAGCTCCGATCCTAATCTGCTGACCTGCTGAGTGATCCTGATTAGTGTTCACATTATACGCATGCTGCCAAGATTGTGCAGCCATTAGGAACATTGTTATCATAACTTAATGGGACAAAGATTAACAGTAGCATCATCCACTAATTCAATTTAACTCATTCATAAAGCATAATTTTAAGCAATTTGCTTCCCTCTGCTCTAATGCTTTGAGTGGCCTACTCATCATTTCAGCCAGTGATGCTAAACAGGTAAATTTGATGAAGCCTTTAATATTATTGATGTTTCTTTTGTGTGAGTTTCATTGTCACTCAGCCAAGAACAATAAATTAATGTGTCAGTGCAGCTTCCCACTTGTTAGTGGGCACTTTTGACAGAATAGCAGACTTTCACCTCAGTAATGCTTGTTAAATGTACACTACATATGCCACTTAGGGCTCAATAGGACTGTTTTCCTGTATCCTCTCAACAGACTTTTGTGTAGATGCAATTATGTGGCCATGTTCATTCACACTTTGTGTACATCCTCTCTCACTGAGCATTAGGTTCACAGAGATTCGATCTCAGGCAAATATCTTGACAAATTGCTGATATCCAGTTGTTTGCCTCATGTCGTGGGCAGGGATTGCAGGCGAGGAGGGAGAGAATGGGAATTATACAGTAGATTATCTCTTTGTCATTACACAGAAAATCATAACTCTTTATGTAGTAAATAACAACATCAGGTGTATCCAAGCATTGCAATTAGTGTAATATTAACAACCATGAGCTATGCCTGCACCATTTCCTTTTTAACAATATTGTGTTGAACTGCGATCACAAAGGTTGCAGCTTCAACCATGACCCAAGAGTACAGTACTCTGTCCTTGAACCTTTATTTCCTGAAAGATACTTCAGACTGCCACTTTCTCACACAATATACTGAGCTGCTGATTTATTCAAATTGAAACAAAATTAGAGTTCTTGTCCATAGCGGTAACTCGTATCTATCCGAAAAGGTAAAACATATGTTTGTAATCATAAGCAGCCTAACTGCTGACATTTTTATTCTTAAAGGAGAACTATGAGGTGAGGTGCTTTTCACTCATCCTCATAGTTCTAGCCGACCTGTGACAATGAGACTGTCACAGGTCGGCTCAGTAGATCGTCAAGTGAGCGAACACATATCTTGCGGTATACTGAGCTTAGGGTGACGGGAGGACGCTAGTTTGTGTCCTCCCATTACCCTAAGGAGAACAATGGGGAAAAGCCCTAACCCCATAGTTCTACTTTAAGTATCACACTTGTGTAGTTAAAGAGAAACTAAGCAGGGTGGACTGTCTGAGCACTTACCATATTATGCATGTATACATGGCATTAAACAGAATGGTTGCATGCCGAATATTCAGCAGCTTTATTCATAAAATGGAGGATACACACATTTGATAATCACGTGCTGCCTTGACATGTTTCACATAGTGTCGCATATGATTTTAACCCCTTCATGACTGAGGCCCTTTTTTCAATTTTTGCACTCATGTTATATTCCACATTTTAGGCCTGAAAATGACGTAAAACCCCCCAACATTATATATTTTCTGAATGCCAAGAATTTAATGATGTTATATTGCACCAGTCAAGGCCTTGAGGAGGTTTTGAGTGTGCCACAAAGTGGACAGCTCTGTGCTCTCTATCGACTCCCTGTCACCACTGCTGCTATCATCTTTGCTACTTCTTTCACATCCGATATCTTCCTTCTTCATCCATAGGGCAGTCAGCAGTGATACAACTCCAGCATATGCTGATGTAGCATTATGCCAACACTTGGCTGTAACTTTATGCTGAGGGTGGTACCCTGTGTTTGCTTACAAGAGTACCTGTATAAGATGAGCTTCAAGCCCAAGTAGATACTTAAAGTAAAATTAAAGTCTTATTTTTTTACAGATATCCACTGCTAGCAAGCTGTAAATATATGCAAAAACATTACAAAAAGGTAAATACTTACCTCTGTCACTGCCGCTTGCTCCCTCCCATCTGCAGCATTCGGCTTCCCCGAACCGCTGTGCAAGAAGATCTGGGCGGGCGTATGCGCAGTGGAGATCATCGGCGAGAAGAGACTCAATAGAAGTCAATGCACGCAGCCGTGCGCGTGCACACTGGACAGACTCCGTGGGACACAGCAGTCAGCGCTGGATCAGAGAACAGCACCAGCGCTGGAGGGATTGCTCGAAACTGCTTGAAAGAAGAAGATGATTGGATCAAGAGGCATAATTTAAGGTAAGCCCCTACAGCAGCATTGGGAAGGGGCAAACATTTTTTACTTTACAATAGTCTTCATGCCTCTTGTGGTCTAAACCAGAAGACCAACTCTAAGGCCTCATTCACACTACTGACAGTCGGCCCGTACGATGGATCCTGTCTGCGTCCGAGCAGGGACACCCGCGCAGATGTGGCATTTTGGGTGAGCGTACGGCCGCATACTCCCATAGAGAAGAACAGGCTGCTTCGTGCAATCACACGCAGCACCTGTCCTTCCCGGGAACGGCCGGATACGGCTGTGCACGCAGCACGGATCTGTAAGGGCTGGCTGTTAGTCGTTTGAATGAGGCCTAAATACATTCTTAGTGCCAAAGGAGGAATCTGTCAATGTAATTTGCTCATTACTTGTTTAGGTCCACTCTCTTTCACAGCTGCTCTGGTCACACAAATTGTCAACAAACAAAAGTCTGTACATGAATGTCAGTGATTGTTGAAATTCAGGTGCTGAAATTCCAATTCTGCTTATTGGTTGTTCAGCTATTTCCAACATGAGAAGAACAATCTGTTTAAAGGTGCCCATACACCTTACGATTATCGGACGATAATCGTATGCGATCGACTTTTCGTCCGATAATCGTATGTGTGCATTGCAGTGTCCGACCGACAATACTGTACAATCGTACGACTTGACGGTCAAGCATGTTTGAAAACTTTGCTAGATCGTACGATTGTCGTAAGGTTGCTGGCGTTTCCGTCCGTCAAAAGTCGTACGATGTACACTGCGCTTGCGCTAACGAAAATACGCCAAATCAATTACCGCATTTCGTCCAGGTGCTTTTGGTTAATTACGGCTAAATGATTCTTGCGATCATCGGGGCAGGATGGGGCTGCCGTACGAAAATTGTACGACTATTCGATCATCGGACGAAAAGTTTTGTCCGATAATCGTAAGGTGTATGGGCACCTTAACTCACAGTAAGAAAGTTATACTTGGCCATTCTATGTGGGACGTTTGCAATTTCATTCCTTTTAGCTGAGTAAATAAAGGCAATATAAGTGAAGACAATATAAGTGAAGGCAATATAACACCACTATTTGCAAATAAATGTATTTTTGCACCATTATTGTTCTTTTAGGTAGAAAGAAGCAACAAACATAACCATGTAGAAATTACTGTATCTATTATTTAGTTGTAGTCCAAATCAATTCTCATTGTTTCTTAGTAGGTGAATGCAGGATTGTAAGCTAAGATTGGATGTTTGGGTCCACATTTTGGGTTACATTAAATTACATTGTGTGCACCTTTATGGGTTCACAACACTCAGAATCAACTTGTTTCTGATTTTTGGCACAGGACAGCACCTTTTTCTATTATATACCCAAACCTTTTCAATATTTTTCTACAAACAATGCATTCAAATTTAGAAACAAGTAAAACACCTGTTCACATCACTTGTTCCTAAATGTTGTGGTTTGGCTGGAGCGCTCCTTTAATGCATGAACATTTTGCTGATTATATTAATGTAGCAGCTTCAAACTAATTACTTGTGAAATAAATTTAAAGCTAATGAATGCTGGGCAATCCTCATCAAACAATGGACTGTTGGAGCTGGTTAATCACAATGAAAGGAGCATACTTCCAATTAAACGGAGTACAATGTAACCTTAGCTATAAATAAATCAGTGCTTTAAGAAACAGTTTCTGGCCAGTGATCAGGTAATAGGTTAGGACTGAATTGATTATTCACTGACAGTACTCAATTCAGCCCTGAAAATGTATCAACTGTGTAATAAGGAGCTATTAGGCCTATTGATTTTCTGATTTGTATTGATAGCTAACAGGCCAGAGCTACACACCAATATTTGCATAACTGATTCCCCAGGGCTTACAATTTCCACTAATGAAAATCTCTGCAGAGTCACCAGTGCACGTTAATAGAAATGTAAAGGGCACAGCTCAGTTTTTCAATTAAATGCCTAATAAGTGGAGCAGTTTTAGGTTAGGGATTCAGAATTGTTTTGCCAGTGTGCACTGTACGCATTGCATGTTTTGCTATTATGTGTGTTCCAGAAGCCTTCATTAAACATACTGTAAGAATTGCATGTATATCCCTGTGACTTCTAAGTGTATTATGTTATGTTGTAGAATAAAAATGTTGTTCTTTTTTCACAATACAGTAATAACCTACAGTGTTTAATTAGAAGGGAGAGGGTAAAAAGCATGGATAGAAGAGATATAAATAAATATTAATATTGCAATGTTAACTAAAATGATCAGGTTTGCCATTTTATGGTTAACCTAAAATGATCAGGTTAACCATATGAACCGTACGTTCTTTGAGAATATTAAGATTTTCATTTTTATAATAGGGGAATATAATGCCAGTTAGAGAGCCAAATGGCTACTCACTCAAACCTGCTACACATTTACTTTATTTTTATGAAAGAAGTAAAAAAAATTGTTCACTTTTTTATGCAGGTAAGGGAATTATCCTTGTTTGTCCAGTCCCTTCTCTAACATCTCAACAATTGTGAAATGCATCATCCCATTGCATGAAATTAATATTCCCAGAACCATACATCCATGAATGTGGTTGTAATTGTGTACACACATTAAAACAGGCAAACTTGTACCTCTTCACTCTATGGTAGAACTGTAAACCATGTATTGTGCTAGCAGACGACTGGCCGGTCTTTTTTTAGGATAGTTTTATTTTGAGATCGAAATTGACCCAGTAGTAGTTTTTAATGTGCCTTAACAAGAATGCTGCATATACAAACTTCTCACAGTTACAGAAAAACAAAACATACAGACTGCTACAAATATGTATACCTACACACAATATAAATAATGGCACCAGCAGCGCGATCAGTGCACACCTATACGACTCCTGACCACGTGGCAATCGGGGAGGGGGTCACATAGGTGTGCACCGGCCCTTAGTGTTGTCACATGGTGAAGTGAACACTTCCTGTGAAGTGAAGTTCTACTTTCTGCTTGGGCTGCTGGTCTTTTTATTTAGTAAGTTTGGAAGCCAAAACCCACGTGGATACAGCCCTTCTCTAACCCCTCAGGCTCTATGAAGCTCTCTTTACAAAATGTAGATGGCAGCATAGTACCATTAATGCCATCTATGTCAAAAGGTCAGGCTATTGCCGAGAAGCTTGGGTCCAGTGTGTACATACTACAATAGAAGACAACTACACCCATGTACTTTCTGGGCCAATAATTTACGTTGGCCACATATACCACAATAGCATATCTTTTTCTGTTGTGTTACAGGACTGCAGAAATTAGTTTTTGTGTTTTGCAGGGCACTTCCTGACATGTGACTGTGCCTTAAAGGAGAACTATGACATGAGTGATTTCCACTGACCTCATAGTTCTAAGCCGACCTGTGACAATGAGACTGTCACAGGTCGGCTCAGTAGATCGGGAGGTGAGGGGAAACATACCGGGTTCCCTCACCTCTCGATCCTGTCACGGCTCTCTGCCGTGACAGGGGGAGGGGCTGGATTCTCCTCTCCCCGCTCCGATCTGCCAGCGCTGACTGGCGGAACAGACGGGGAGGGGGCGGGTACAACTGGCTCTGCCTCTAGGTAGGCAGAGCCAGCTGTCACTCACGCAGCTGGGCGGATCCCGTCATCTACGTCGGGATCCGCTCCAGGTGCGGCGTCTCAGTATACCGCGAGCTGTAGCTCGCGGTATACTGAGCTTAGGGTAACGGGAGTACGCTAGTTTGTGTCCTCCCGTTACCCTAAGGAGAACTACGGGGAAAAACACTGACCCCATAGTTCTCCTTTAAGCCACGTAGCTGCATACCTGTAGTGTGGCATCATCTATGGCAACTGCGCCTCTGACTAAGAGTCTTATGAGATTTGGAGTGATATCACTACTGTGCTAGTTACTGTTCTGAGAGCTTGTTGGAGAGGAAGCTGTACCTGAGTATCTGCAGTACAAGATTTTCTTTTTTTATGATTACATGCGGACACGATTACATGCGGCGTGTCGCGTTTTGCCACTTTCAAATGCATCGGCTATCACCCATTCATTAACTTGAACGGGTGACAGCTGCCGCTTGTAAACGACAGATAAGGGATTCCGGCTTCAGGAAATCGCAAGTTCCTCACGTAGGAATCCCTAATTGGACCTAATATATAGCTGTGAATAAATTACATAAATTACTGGGTTACATAGATAATTAAAAAATATTTATGGTACACAAAGTGAATTGCTTAGGAATTACCAAGCAGTTATCCCCTTTAAACAAATAATACATGTATTCATATACTGTATACACAGTAACATTTTTTTTTCTTCAAAATTTCCCTATCAACAAATTTGTTGTTAACGACGGAAGAATATTTTTAAAAAATGAAACGGTTGAAGAGCATTGTAGATGCAGATATGATGCAGATGATAATCTAACTACATTAGAGTGTTAAGGAGAATTCAACTGAATTTCCTTTCTAAAAATGCTCAGTTTTACAATATGTGCACTGCTATGCCCAGGATTAAGCTATATGCGGTGAAGTAATTGCCCCTTTATCCTTCCAAGAGATCAGATATGCTCTGGAGACATCGAATATACCGCTTGAAAGACACGATTCAACTGAGTAAAACTGATATTGAACAAGTGGAATGTATATTGCCACATCACAATAACATAACTTTAAGGCTGATTTTTGTGTGTAAAAATAGATATTGGAAATGTAAAATCCTTCAGAGCTTCAGGCGACATTGACAAATTGCCTGACCTTCAGCTTTCTCTTATGATGTCACCTGAACTCTCTTGCTGTATTGTTTTCCCATAACCACTCGTTTCTGCCTGTTATCCTATATGTTGTACAGAGGACCAGAAACTTTATCTGCCTCCAGCTTGCCTTCTGCCATCATATTTCTCTATAAACTGATCTGTGAAAAATATTGATTTAGTGAGCAGCACTTAATTTTTACAAGACCTAATTACGCATGTAACTATAGTGTTTATGCCCTTTGCTGTAAATAAAGATTTTTGCTTTTGTTTCCTAAACAACAAAGTAGTATGACAACATGGGGTCTTCGGGATTTGAGACATTTTTGATAATCTTTCGAGGCACATTTTGTATTTAATAAACAAACAAAATTAGCCCAGATCTTTATTGTGCACACTAATTTAACTATAATAGGATGGAATAAAATGTGTTGTTTGTGATACATTACATCTTAGGCTTTGAATACATGCATGAGAACTCCACCCAAAGTGATTAATATACTTTCATGTGATAGATAGACCCAGAGATAGGTACATAGATACATAGATCTTTTTTTAATGGAGCTGCTCTCTGAAGATCTGACTCCATTCCTCGTTTGAATTCCTCCTCTCTTAGATCTTAACTGTTTTGTCTGACAGTGTGTCGGAAGATTTCCTATTGAAGTCAGTAGGACTGACAGACAAAACTAGTGTGAACATAGAGAAAGCTCAGAGAAGAATCTCAGTGGATTCATTTTGGTAGCTTTTCAAAATACAGCTTCAAAGCACATTACATATCATCCACTCAAAATAAAATAGTGCAGGGAGCACAGCATAGCCACTTAGCCAGATGTCTTCATGCAGCACTGAATAGAGAACGCAATAAAATAGGCCTGGCCATGTCTGTAGTATATAATGCATTCAAGGCCACAGGAATGTGTTCCTAATGTAAACAACAGATCTGTCAGTGTGGTTTTGGTGTGTTCACCAGGTAGTAAACGTGCCGCATGGTCAAATGCATCTTTACCTAAGTGCATATGTCTCATTATTAGAGCTAGATTTCAAACTACACAAGCTGATTGTTCTTATAATTATTATTACATAGTATTTATATAGCGCCAACAGTTTGCGCAGTGCTTTACAATATAAGGAAGACATTACAGTTACAATACAATTCAAGACAAGATGGTAAGGAGGCCCCTGCCCCTGAGGGCTTACAATCTAAAAGAGGAGGGGAATGTGTATTATGTGTTATATGTTATATGTTGAATGTGTATTATATGTCATTGGAGTAGTTTCTTCTTTCTGTGAGAGAAACTATTTTATATGTATATAAATACATATAAAATACATTTTTAAAGGTACTTTCTTACCTAAAGCAATTTGGTTTGTAACTGCTGTAAATGCACAGCTATACCACAGCACTAATTTTAAGCTTGTAGAAAAATGTATGTTACCTAGAAAGAAGCAGATGGAAACCACTGCAGACACTGTTA
>NW_017307726.1:372943-415473 GCF_000935625.1 Nanorana parkeri
TTAAGCATTTTGTAAGAAAGTGAAACCAGTATTAGAAAGGTTTTCTGGCTAACAGGGTAATGACAGGAACCTTTAAAATCCAGGGTTCAGGATTCTTCCCCTCCCATCCCAGTGGAGCACCCCTGCACCCTTTAAAAATACTTTTTTTGCAGATGACTTTGGTCTGTTGTGCCACTCTCGGCAGCCTGGACTCACTTGAAGTGGGCTGTATGACACTAGGCATTATTGACCCCAGAAACAAAAGCGGCACTGGATCAGTAAATGAGTGGGTCTGCAGGAGACAGCCGTGGAGAGGAAAACATTATGGCAGCTGGGGCAGCTTTTTTAAAAAAAATGTAACATGTATTTCCACTTTCACAGCCAAATTGAAATAATACCTATTTTATATTTATTACATGTTCCCATTCCCATAACATAAGCTAAAACATTTTTTTAAAGAATGTTTCTTGCAGTTTAATGCTTTTACTTGGGTTAGGGCTTCTTGTCTTAATGGTTAAACTTTCTACTTGCTTCTTCTTTTGTAATGTTAGGAAGGGCTGTGAGGGGTTAAAGGACTACAACCTTGGCTGCTGTATTCAAGTGTTAAGTTAGTGAAGTTAATGACTGAAACACAATCTGCTAATTTCAGTCCTAAGTGTTTCTATAAGGACAGATCACTGTGAAGGTGCTCAGACAATCTTGGAATCAACCATGTTGCCTGCTGCAACAAAACATCTAAAAGGTAAACATTCTTTTTTTGTTTTATTATTTTTCACTATGCTGTGTGAATAGGAACACCTAACAAACATACTGTATTTAGGGGTTTTCTCAAATTTGACCCCAAAAGTGGAAATACATTTTTAAGATGCTGGAAATTAGAAATTAATAATTTTACCTAAACTGGACTTGGGCTTTAATTTTTGAAAGAAGTTTCTAAGAGGCTTACTTTAGTGGATAGGTCATTTTACAGAAGGCAGGCTTCTGGCAGGAGAGTGCCTGAGCATTGCTTTAAACTAAGGACCTCGGTGTTTAAAAGTAAACTCAAGCAATTCAAACTCCACATATGATCATAAAAAGGCAAATGTATAGGTTTAACTTGATTGAAAACACATCAGAATGGTCAGTACTTCCATAAATATAGGCAGTTACATGCAAATCTTACTTTTCTTGTAAAGTCTATCTTAGTCCTGCCTTTCCACCTCTTTCTCTTTTGGTAATTGAGGCTTTGTCATCAGCTAGGGCTCTAATGAGATTTTTTTCACCATAGATAACCTCTGCATATATAATTCAATCATATGCTCATTCTGAATTGCCCACATTTGTGACAGATATAGTTAACAAAGAAAACATATATTGCTGCTACAAATTTCTCCTGGGTTTTCTGTTCCAATGTTTGCAAAGGGAATGCATGAGGACTGCTAGCATGTTTTTGTGCTATGAAAGCTTATAATCAATGAAAATCAATTTTAACATGTCATTGATGGTTAGCAATGTATAACCTTTGCACTTGTCCTGCGCTTTGCCAGATCATGATCTGTTGTAATCTACACATTGTACATGACAGCTCAGCCCATCTTCTGCTACTTATCTTTTCTATAAAAAATGTTCTTATCAGTGCCCATTAGGAGAAGTGTGTGGGATTACATCCTCCAGTGAATATATAGCACAAACGTCATACTTACCACATCTGGGTTATTATACTTCTATAGGTCTATGTGTGCATATACACTGCATGCACAACTATTAGGCAAGTTGTATTTTTGAGGATTAATTTCATTATTGAACAACTACAAACCTGAATATTTAAGAAGGTAAAGTGAGGTTTTGACTTTCTTAGGAGAATATCTATGTGTGCACAATTATCGGGCAACTATTAGTCTGCAGGATTATTATGCAACTAAATGGAAAACTAAAATGTTCCCATCTCACTTGTTTTCATCTGTTAAAGTGAGAATAATAAACAAACAACTCAAAATTTACAAATAAACATTTCTGACATTTTCAAAAACAAAATCAGTGACCAATATAGCCCCCCTTCTTTTCAATAACAGCCATAAGCCTTCCATCCATGGAGTCTGCAAGTTTCTTCATCTGTTGACGATCAGCTTTTTGTGTAGCAGCAACCACAGCCTCCCAGACACTGTTCAGAGAGGTGTACTGTTTTCCTTCACCGTAAACCTTCTGTTTAAGAAGGACCCACAAGTTCTCAATAGCGTTTAGGTCAGGTGAGGAAGGGGGCCATGTCATTATTCCTTCATCTTTAGGACCTTTACTGGCCAGCCACGCAGTGGAGTACTTTGATGCATGCGATGGAGCATTGTCCTGCATAAATATTATGGTCTTCTTGAAAGATGCAGATTTTTTCCTGTACCACTGCTTGAAGAAAGTGTCTTCTAAAAACTGGCAGTAGGTTTGGGAGTTGATTTTGAGTCCATCTTTAACCCGAAAGGTCCAACTAGCTCATCTTTAATAATACCAGCCCATGCCAGTACCCCACCTCCACCTTGCTGGCATCTGAGTGGAAGTGGAGCTCTGTGCCCGTTACTGATCCAGCCACGGGCCCATCCATCTGGTCCTTCAAGAGTCATTTACATCTCATCAGTCCATAAAACCTTTGAAAAATATGTTTTCAGATATTTCTTGGCCCAGTCTTGACGTTTCAACTTATGTGTCTTGTTCAGTGGTGGTCGGGTTTCAGCCTCCCTTACCTTGGCCATGTCTCCGAGCACTGAACACCTTGTACTTCTGGGCACTCCAGGTAGGTTGCAGTTCTGAAATATGACAGCACTGGAGGATAATGGGTTCCTGGGAGCTTCACGTTTGATTCTTCTAAAATCTTTGGCAGTTAATTTGCGTCTTTCTTTCTCAACACGTTGACCATTTGCAACAAAAACTTTGATGGTTCTGTGATCACGCCCCAATATCTTAGCAATTTCAAGAGTGCTGCATCCCTCTGAAAGACTTTTTACAATTTTTGACTTTTCAGAGTCAGTCAAATCTCTTTTGTGGCCCATTTTATCTGAGGAAAAAAGCTGCCTAATTATTATGAACAGCTTGATATAGGGTGTTGATCTCCTAAGGCCACACCCTCCCTCATTACACAAATACACATCACCTGATATGCTTAAAGTACATTTACACCTTTGTAAGTGATTTTGAGTTTTTTGTGGTAATGTAGAGGTGCAGGGGGAATGTACATGTGTGTGCATTCTCAGGAGTCACAGGGCTGTTTTTCATACTTTATTTTATAGACTCTTTCACAGGCCAGAGACCCAGAAGTTCAAAATTCCCGCCACAAGATCTTCAATCCGTCTCTCAGAGGGTCGGGTTGTTATCTCAAAACTGAAATCAGCTGATCCCCTCTCCCCTCTGAGCAGATAGCAGAGATGAGTCATCAGCACAGCTCCTCAGTGAGCTGTGTGTGTGATGGAGATCTGTCCGTGTTCTAAAGAATCTCCTACACTTGTCCTGTGTCTCTCCCCCTTATCCTGGGTCACATTTACTCTCTGCTGCCCCAAGTCCAGGTTCCTTGATGTCCCCCGTCCACTCCCCCCACCATTCTTCTCATTTACAGATATGACTTTTAGAACAGATAAAAAGACAATGGGGGGTGGGGGGGAGTAATTGATCAAAACTGGAGACATAATCTGGAGCCGTTGCCCATGGAAACCAATCAGCATCTTTCTTCAGTTTGCTCAGGTAAGATTTGAAACTGAGTCAGAGAAGCTGATTGGTTGCAGTACAAATCTGCTCCAGATTTTGCCTGCTCCAGTTTCGATAGATCCCCCCAATGTGCAGTGTCACCGGGGATGTGCGGGGTCACCAGAGATTGTTTGGTGTCACCAGGGATGTGCAGGGTCACCGGAGATTGTATGGTGTCACTGGGGATGTACGGGGTACAGCTTGGAGTTGGACAATATGCATAAAAATTGTGATTTGGTCAAAATACTCACTTACCTAATAATTGTGCACACAGTGTAAAGTGATGTTGTGTGTGTTTATATACACAGTCATGTAAAAAATAAGTACAAGCCATGGAAATTGTTGATTATTTTTAACATATTTGAACAGGTAAACATTAGATCATAACTCAAACAGTGCCGACAGAGAAAGGTTATATAGTTGCACAAATGACACATAAATTTGTCGTGACATATTCATTCTCAGAACCTGAATGAAAGAAAATGCAAATGTGCGCATGGAAAAAGTAAGTACGCCTCTACATTTACCACCACCTCAAATCCATGAAATTAGAATCATGTGTTTCATATTAGGTGCCAATGATTAAAACCTCCTGAGAGTATGCAGGTGCAACCTGTTTTATTTAAACTTCAGACATATAGGGTCTGGTGTTCTCTAATAATGACACCACACAGTCATGTGGTGTCATTATACCAAGACAAAAAGAGCTCTCGAAGGCCTGCAGAAAGCAGGTTGTGAATGCTTATGAGTCTGGAAAGGGATGTATAAAGTTTGACTACATTTCCTACACTGTAAGGAAAATAATCTACAAATAGAGTAGATTTTGAACAACTCCTAATTTGTTAAGCAATAGCCAGCCCAGCAAATTAAGCCCAAGAGCTGGCCATACACTTTACAACCATCGCACGACTTTCGTCTTGCAATGGTTGTAAGCTAATTAAAAGCTTGTACGATCTGCCCATCTTGGACAGGCAGATCGTACTTGCGATTATCGCAAGCCCGCCCTGCTGATGGGGATGGCTTCCGATGACTGCAATGCTGAGCGGGCAGGAAGCGTTTGCGCACACCGCCCGTGGGGCATTTGTCTTATGAACACACGAGAAACCTGCCGAAAATGTTACGATTTTCGGCTGGTTTCTAACATGCCCGTAAGACAAAAGACGTGCGACCGTACAGTAGAAACGGCAAAAGGTTTTCCTGGCACAGTCACAAGCTAGCATGTAAAAGAACTTGTCTCACCACTAGGGTTAAAAACAGAGGTTTGGATACACGTCTTCTGCAGAAAATGTGACAGCTGCGCCAAGGCACCTCTTATAGTGCGGTCCTAACTCTAAACTATGAGAGTCTCCATCTTGGAGCACATGGGTCAGAAGATACATTTGGGTGCAGGTCTGTCAGGAGGAAGCCCAACCTCCCTTAAAGGCACAGGAACACACAAGGGATCCCGCACATCCGTACAGTAGAAACGGTTGCACGCCTTCCATACACCTGCCGATTATCGTACGATCGCGTGATTTCCCGCGATTATTGTGCGATAATTGGCATGTGTATGTCCACCTTTAAAGAGATCTCCAAAAACCCCAACATTTCATCATGGGATCTGCAGGTAACTTTTGCAGGAGGTGGTGTCAAAGTATATGCATCTATACCAGGGCTCAAAATTTCAAGTCTTGAGCTACTAGCCAGGCCTTAAAAGTTACTCGCCACCAGTTGCCCCACCTAACTCCTACCCTGCCCTGACCTTAACTCCTCCCCTAAACACGCCCTCTTAAATTATCTTATAAAATTACATTGTTTAAATGTTTTATTCAGAATAAAGTTACAAAAATAAATATTAACAACTTTTACAATATTACCATAAATCAATGTAAACATAAAGGAAAATGTATCCGGAAATGCAGAATGGCACCAGTTATAGAGGACTACAACTCCCAGCTACACTTTATATATCAATGCAGAATGATAACGGCTATAGAGGACTGCAACTCTCAGCAACACTTTATAACTGGTACCATTCTGCATTTTTGGATAAAGTGTTGCTGAGAGTTGTAGTCCTCTATAGCTGTTATTATTCTGCATTTATATATAAAGTGTAGCTGGGAGTTGTAGTCCTCTATAACTGGCCTATTCTGCATTTTTGGATAGAGGACTACAACTCCAAGCTACACTTTATATATAAATGCAGAATGATAGCGGCTATAGAGGACTACAACTCCCAGCAACACTTTACGCAGGAAAAACCTACTGACCAAATAGAAAAACAGTAAAGAACTGCCCCCAACTTCCTATGGCATCAGTATGATGTCACATTCCTGCCAGATAATTAAAATAATAAACATAAACAATGATGAAAAGGAATGTTTTTCCAACTATCCAAAAGAATGGACTGGAGTACCTGCTTGCAGAGCTCAAATTACGTCCATGACCTTTTGAAGATCAGTCTCCCCCTCCTGAGAAATAGCAGCCTGGAGATCAAAGCAAGGATCACAGTACCCGGCCGTTAGTTCAGGCTGACCTGTGCTGCCATGGGAACAGGGACGCCTATAGCAAGATGCCAGCCACTAAGTTTGAGCTCATGGTCCCGTCTGCCTGCACATGCGCAGTAGAGAGCGGGTATCTATGGTGACAGGAGACGCTGGCTTCTAATAGACACTTCTCCTGTCACCTGTCTAAACAAAGACAATCGCCAGAGCCGATCGATCGTAGGAGGACAGAGCAAGAGGAAACTGAAAGTGCAAGAGAGAAGGAGAGAGCGGATGGATCTCGTACCTGGCTCGCACTCGCTTTTTTTCCACTCGCCAAATGCGAGCAGGCGAGTGAAAATTTTGAGCCCTGATCTATACTATGGAAAGGATTGAACCAATTTAACAAGCATGGGAGTTGTGCCAGGGAAAAAAAATCCCTTTCTGTCCATAAAGATTATTGGAGGAAGACTACACTTTGCCATTGAACATATAGGAAAATACCAGGCCTTCTGAAACAAAGTACAGTGCACTGATGAATCAAAGATCAAATTGATTCAGCTACAGTGACAGTAGACATGTTTGGTGCAAATCGAAGACAGGATTTCAGGAGAACATTATATCAAATGTAAAGTATAGTGGTGGAAATGTTATGGTTTGGAGATTAATTCTGCATCATATCAAAATGTGCTTGATAAGAATGCGAGGCCATCTGTTGAAAAGCTGAACTGGAAATGGATCATTAAACACAATAATGTTCCAAAGCACTCCAGCAAATCCAGCAAGGAATGGCTCAAAATGAAAAATGGCTTTTTATGGACTAGCCTAGTCAAAGCTCTGATTTGAATGTCATTGAAATGTTGTACAGGATTTGAAACTCGTGAACGAAAACCCACAAACATTTTGCAACTGAAGAACCTTGAGGACTGGTGAAAATGTTCACCAAGAGTGAATTTTTAGAGAGTGGAGGGCAGTTATGCAAACCACCTACAAGCAGTAATAACTATTAAAGGGGCATTACCAGCTTCTGAGAACAAGGGTACACCTACCTTTTCCACAATACACCAATATATCTGTAAATGATTGGAAAGGCAATTTTTCCTTTTATATCACTATCTTCTGTAGACACTGTTTAAATGAAGAGCTTATATTTGCCTTTTCAAATATGTTCAAACCATTAACAATTTCCATAGGGTGTAGTTATCTTTTCACATGAATGTGTATATGCATGTGTACTCATTTACAGAAAAAATGGTAATCTTATTTGTGCTCTGGTTAGTTATTTGTAATCAATCTGTATATGAAATCCCCTCTATGATCCCCATGCTCCAGCATTCCAAATGCATTATACAAAAGAAAGCAGGGCTGAGTGCCATAAACTCTAACTTTCAGCTTCTCTAAAGCGCAGGTCTTAGTTACTCATGTTTTCTGGAAAAACAGTTATGCAACACAGGATACTTAAATCATAATGATAACAGAAATCACCCAAATGGCCTTAATCAAAAGTTTATATACCCTGGAATGGTTGGCCATGTTACAGACACACAAGGTGACACACATAGGTTAAAATGGCAATTAAAGGTTAATTTCCCACAACTGTGGCTTTTTAATGTCTGTGTATAAATAGTTGATGGGTTTGTTAGCTCTCACGTGGTGCACTGACCAGGCTAGATACTGACCCATGGGGAGCAGAAAAGAACTGTTAAAAGACCTGCTTAACAAGGTATTGGAACTTTATAAAGATGGAAAAGGATATAGAAAGATAGCCAAAGCCTTGAAAATGTCAGTCGGTACTGTTCAATCACTTATTAAGAAGTGGAAAATTTGGGGATCTCTTGATACCAAGTCAAGGTCAGGTAGACTGAGAAAGATTGCAGCCACAACTGACAGAAGAATTGTTCAGGATACCTTTACTGCACCAATACCACAAAAAAAGCCCGGTTACAATATGGCCGACAACACCTTGACACGCTTCACAGCTTCTGGCACACTGTAATTTGGAGTGATGAGACCAAAATAGAGCTTTATGGTCACAATCATAAGCACTATGTTTTGAGAGAAGGCCTATAGCGACAAGAATACCATCCCCACTGTGAAGCATGGTGGTGGCTCACTGATTATTTGGGGGGTGTGAGCTCTAAGGGCACTGGGAATCTTGTGAAAATTGATGGCAAGATGAATGCAGCATGTTATCAGAAAATACTGGCAGACAATTTGCATTCTTCTGCATTAAAGCTGCGCATGGGACGCTCTTGGACTTTCCAACACGAAAATGACTCTAAGCACAAGTCCAAGTTGACCTTCTAGTGGATACAGCAGAAAAGGGTAAAGGTTCTGGAGTGGCCATCACAATCTCCTGACCTTAATATGATCGAGCCACTCTGGGGAGATCTCAAACGTGCGGCTCATGAATTTTGGCAAGACGAATGGGCAGCTTTACCACCTGCAAGAACTCAGGGCCCCATAGACAACAATTACAAAAGACTGAACGCTGTCATTGATGCTAAAGGGGGCAATTCAGAGTAATAAGAACTAAGGGTATACAGACTTTTGAACAGGGGTCATTTCATTTTTTTATTTGTTGCCATGTTTTGTTTTAGGATTGTGCCATTCTGTTATGACTTACAGTTGAATATGAATCCCATAAGAAATAAAAGAAATGTGTTTTGCCTGCTCGCTCATGTTTTCTTTAAAAATTGTATATTATAATGGTATAGTCCTAATTCTCCAAGGGTATGCAAACGTTTGAGCACAATTGTATTTTTCCAAAGTTCCTATTCCCCTTGAGCAACCAGGGAGCATTTGGGTAAGACATCCTTTGACCTCTGTTTAAAGGGATAAAAATAGTGCATGCAGCATTTTTTCCTGATCGCACTGCACCAGAACAGAGGGCATTCCTGTACGGTGCGGGCAGGGGGAGTGCCTGCGGTGCCATTGATATAAATGGCACCGCCACACCCCCTCCTGCCCTAGAACGCGACCCAGCCTAATCTGTGCTCGGAACGCACTGAAAATGGTGTTACTGGGCCCTCAGGCTATGTTTACACCATGTCCGGGCCAGAACTGCTCCAGTGCAGTGTGGTTTTGCCGAGGTTTTTTTTAGCTTAAAATGAGCTTTCAGGTGCAGTCCAGTGCATTTGCATGTGTTTTTGATACATTTCCATGTATTTTAGTGCTTTCCAAACCAGAGAAAATGGGACAAGCAGTATTTTTTCATCTGGACCGGAATGGGCTGCACTGGTGTGAACAGAGCCCGGAAATACCATAGGGATACATTGGGATGCTTTTTTGGTCCGGGAACAAACTGTTTTGGTCTGGGCATGGGTTTCGGGCATGGTGTGAACAAGCCCCAAGAGGAGATTTTCCTTCACTTTCTGTCACAACACAAGACACAACAGGAAGTGACGGAAGATCCCCAGCCTGAAGTCTCCTTACTCCAAAAAATGGCTTTAGAAACACTTTAGTCTTTAAAAAAAGAGTAAAAAATGTATGTAAATAACCGCACAATATCAAAAGTGAGACATAGTTCTTAAGGTACAACTATACTTTTCTAGTCTTCCTTGATATTGTAAGCCGGGGCCTTAACACTGTCAGTTTTGTAAATAGTATTGATTGTCTGACCTATTGTTTCATGCGTCTGTTGCTTTTTGCAGAATCTGATGAATTGAAGATACACCGAGACAGAGAAGGGCAAAGGAAACTACTTTATTTTTCCAACATTTTTAATTTTTATAATCTGTTGATCACACCTCATGTTTAAATTGGTGACTGTTTCCCTGACTAGTACACCATTATTAAAGTGACACAAAAGAGTAATTGTGATACATATCTCTTGCTCTATTAGAACATCTTTCAGATTTTTTCTTAATTAGTCTGGATTTTTGCACTTTGTTTTGCATTTTTTTTAAAAATCTGCTTAACTTTGTAGAATCTGCTCCTTTCCATTTACCATTAAAAACTGCATTTTTTATTTCTATTATTTTGTAGTTTCCAGGTTTATAAACATCTCACAGAATGGCTGGCAAAATATGAGGGTAATGTGTCTGTATTTCTTTATAAACAGACCCACCAAAGTTTTCATATCATTAATATAAAATGTGTCCCACTGGATACTATGGGGCTGATTTATAAATCTTCTGCCAAGCATATAGCTGGGCGAACGCCGTTCATACAGCATTAGCCCCACTAAATTCAGCCTATTTCCATCTAGTGGTGGTAATGCTGTGTGAACAGCCTCTATTCCCTTAATACATCAACCCCCATGTCGCAAACTTCCTTGGTTCTGAATTAGCTTGTGGGGAAAAATATTCTCTTTGCTTTTTAGTGTTTTTTTTTTTTTTCTTTCAGTTGTAGCCGTCATCATTAGTTTAGACATACATACTTTAAATGGGCTCTTCATTGTTATGGACACATACTGGATAAATATAGACTTTAAAAAAAATCAATCTCACCTGTCAATAATATTGTTGCCATGTACCGTGCATGTTAAGGCACGTCAGTCAGTCACTCAACTTGCCTGTAGAACGGAGGTTATTGGGGATGCAGGGAGAGCAGAGAGAAGGCCCAGTAATTGCCTTTAAGATCACAGCATCAAGCATTACTTTAGATTTTTACAAGGCCAGCCAGCAACAAAAGAGCAGTAATTTATGAGCTCAGCGTAAAAGAATAGCATAATTGCATTAAAAATTAATGCTAATGAACACTAAAATGGGGAAGGTGGTTATTATGAAAGTTTGTATTCATCTTCCCTGGTTTGAATGATGGCTAGTGCCTTGATTAATGGCTTAATTTCTATCAATTAGCAGGAAAAAAATCTCCTACGAGACAAGGGTAAATTGAGCATTGAATTACATATCTTTTGTGTGTGCTGAGGATAGAGGGAACAGTGTATCTCCGTGACAAATGTGGTGTGGCCTGCAGGGTGACAGCTTGTGTGTAGTTATGGGGTGTCTGGAGATGACATGCAGACAACTCTCCCATCTATACAATGTTAATTAGTCTATGCACATGCTGCTGCCAGTATAAATCGACAGCAGCAACTTCTGCATTGTCTTTTCCTGATTTGCTTGGGCTTCCAGTGGCCTCATTTTCTTCATTTTTTTTAAGACAGGTCAGCCTGGTGGAGGTTTGCAGTCTCTTTAATTGATCAATTTTTGGAAAGAGTGTCAGTGTTGCATTCTGCTCTAATACTGCATTTACATGTGGCCTTCTTAAAAGAAATATAACCGTGTCAAAGAGATCAGGGTGACAAAAATAACTTGTTATGTTCTGGGAAAGTTTGTCTGTGTACATAGGGGAAGCCAATTTGCTAATTACATATACAGTATTTGCTTTCAGCTTTAAGGTGCCCATACACTTTACAACCCTCGCAAGACTTTTGTCTTGCGAGGGTTGTAAAGTACTTAAAAAACGTACGATCTGCCCATCTTGGACAGGTAGATCGTTCTTGCGATCATCACAAGCCCTCCCCCCTGACTGCAATGAGGGGCGGGCTTGCGATGACTACAAACGGGCAGTGTGCGCATGCGCACACCGGCCCATTCGGCAGTGTGTGCGCATGCGCACACGGCCAATCGTGCAGTGTATGGAAGGCGTGCAACCGTTTCTACTGTTCGGTCGCACGTCTTCCGTCGAACCAGCAGGCCACTAACTCGCCGAGAATCGTACGATTCCCGGCGGGTTTTCTAGCCTGCTGGTTCGACGGAAGACGTGCGACCGAACAGTAGAAACGGTTGCACGCCTTCCATACACTGCACGATTCTCACAAAGCAAGTCAATTAGTCAAACCAACTAAAAACTACACATTTCCTTGCCATTGCACTGAACCACTGAGAGCCCTTAATAGTGGCTGATGTACAAATCTCTATAATAGGGAAGAGCAAGCATGCAAAAATGTGACAGTCACGTGAAATAGTACTTCAAAGGGTAAAGAAACTTTCCCACAAAGTTTCTCTACCCCTTTTGCCCCCACCTTTCTCAGTAGGTATAAACTTATCTAGATCACTCGGAGACCTGTGGCATTGTTTACATCCCTCCGTTGGCTTCTTTGTCCAATGCAATGTCCACCCCTGCACAGTTAGGCCATATAGACTGCTTTATGGCTGGTAGACTGTTCAGCACCTATCCATCTACCAGTTCCATAGAGGTCTATAGGCTTGTGCAAAAGGGTAAGGAAACTCTGTGGGAAAGTTTCCTTATCCTTTAAGGGAAACACTGCATAAACAACTTAAAATATATGTTCACTGAAATTGTACTATACCTTCTCTTTAAGAGCTTAGTAGCTTAAGGTTAACTTGTTATTGATAGTCTCATTATTTGCAGCACATTGCTTTCAATGTGCTGCAAATGAGCCATTGTCAGCAGGAGTCCAGTCTGGAGATACCAAGTGATAAAAATCCCCTGTGTAGTTTAGGCCTTAGCACAACAGCCAGTTTATAAAATTATCCAACAAGGCAAGGTGGGAATAAGTGGCCTGTTTGCTGCTTCCTAAAAAAATGAATTACTGGCAACTGTTGTTTGTATGGATATTATTTCATTGAAAATTATATGATATTGTGAACTATAAAACTATAAAATGCAAACTTGACAGTCTTGTTACAGTTTTAAAAATGAAAGTCCTTCAGAGCAGGCTTTACAACAGGGGTAGGCAAATTCCAGCTCTCCAGCTATGGTGCAACAATAAATCCCATTAGCCAGTGCAAGACTGACAGCCACAGCCATGAATCCTAGAGGCAGATGCATGGTGGGATTTGTAGTTTCACCACAGCTATCACTGCTCTACAAGGTGCCTGCTACTTCCTTTGCTAAAGTGTATGTAAGCCCTAAAAATGAGCTTCTCTTTTTGGTCTGTTAAATATACAACTGAATATATATCTGTTTCTTAATTCCTGGTTTTATGCGGCCTACAGAACACCTCCCTCTGTTATGGAAATGGAGATGTGTTATGTAGACCTGTCATAGGATCACAATGCTTCCCCTCCATAAATACAGTATGGTGAGCGAGCAATGTTAAATCACCAGGGGAAAAGAAAAATAAAAACCTGAAAAAAATAATTACTGAGAGCGTCATTACTGGCTGTTGACGTGCTTTCACTGGATTGTAGGATGGTAATGAGTAGAGCTGCACCAAAATGAAAATTTTTAAACTGAAACCGAAAATTTAAAAATGTCAGACCGAAACCGAAAATAATGTTTTTTTCCAAACCTTTTTAACCACTTGCCGTCCGCCCGTTGTAAAGTGCAGCATTGGCGGCACTGCAGCATTGGCGGGTTGCCGTCTCCAGACGGCATTTTTTTTCTGCTCGCGCGCGCCCCCTAGCGGGCACGCATGGGCAGAAAAGACCCGACCAATGCAAACACCCGTTACCGGGTGTTTCACATGTAGACGATCGGCGGCTCCATAGCCCGCTGATTGTCTATATGTGCTTGTTTAATAATAAATGTTTTATCATTTAATATAGGGGAAACGGTTTTTTTTTTTTTTTACATTTCGGTAATTTTTCCTTAATATAGTAAAAAATAAAAACCCCAGTGGTGAATAAATACCACCAAAAGAAAGCTCTATCTGTCCCCGAAAAAGGGTATAAAATTAATTTCAGTACAGCGTTGCATGACGGAATAAATGTCAGTCAAAGTACCGCAGCGCTGAATACTGAAAAATGGCCTGGATGGGAAGGGAGTTTAACACCGCGGATGTCAACTGGTTAATTTTTTAAAAATATTTTTATTAAGTATTTTTATTCTTTAAATTTACTTTGGGGGCTTTAGTGAAATATCAGGGGTCTGAACAGACTCCTGATATTTACCTTTTAAAATAGAAAAAGAGATTGAGAACAGAGTCCATATTTTCTTTTTCTGCATCCCCTGTTATAAATGAGTGTTCCTGTTGATTCATAACTTGTGGATATAGTATGAGTTAAAATGTATACAATTATGAACGAACAGGAAGTGATGTAGAGCACTTCCTATTCATTCATAACTGAAACAGTAACTCATACTATGTCCAGTTATTTTCAAACAGTCTCCATCCTGACTCGCTGTCACAGCTGAGCTGGCGCACGGCTGTCTCTGCTTCCACACCGCTTTCCATTCTGATCGGACAGAGGAGGCTGGGGGGCAGTGCGGGAGGAGAGCCTGGCCTCTTGTGAGATGCCAGCCACTCCCCCGCATCGCTCGGCCTCCTCTGACAGTTTCTCTCCGGGGAGGAGATAAACTATGGATGCACCACAATTTCGGCCGAAAGATGGCACATTCAGCATTTTGCCAAAAGTGCCATTTCTGGCCAATATGTTTCGGCACCTGAAATTTCAGTGCATCACTAGTAATGAGGTTAGATTTGGGGCAAAACTTAGCTTCAGAGCAGTTGAGGCCTTACATTGTGCTATAGGGCTCCCTCGCCATTCTTAAGTTGACAGACGTAAAATCGGGCATCTTCTGTTTATTTTAAAATAGTGAATAAAATATTCACACACATACATCACCCTAATTTCTGCCTGCCCCTGATATATGAATGAGCATTTTCATAGTGGAAAGGTCTTTTCTGTGCTGTGCCCCACTGTAAGCTGCCTAAACAATGCCCCTCCGGTACATTTTCTAGTGCAGGTGTTCTTAAACTCTGAATTGTGCTGCTTTCTCTGGTGGGGTGAATAGTGGGGCTCAAAAGTTGGCCCATGCTGATCTGCTGGCTCACACTTGTTGTGTTTCCTTGCATGGCAGTGGAAGTTTTTTTCTACAGGACAAATTAAGCCTCATTCCCTCTGCATCATACTTTAAAGCTTTTCATGATTAACTGTGGAAGTTTAGATATGGAGGGCTGAGGCCTACTAGAAGCACAGCATGCATACTAGAAATATGGATGGATGGATGGAAATATGGATGGAATCGTTGGATGGAAGATGGAGCTGGGAGACGATGGAGTGTATGCAGGGGGCAGAAGATGAAACGGAGATTGTACAGAAAATTGTATAGGCCAAGATGCAGCTGGCAGAGTGGTTTGAAGATGGAATGTGCAAAATGACCAGGAGGGACTAAAACTTTATTCTTGTTAGGTTCTTAACAAGGAGTGGATTGTGAGGAGGGTATTGCAGGGCAGATTGATTGGTTAAAGCTTCACTAGATAAATCCAGGTCACTATAGAAAAACAATAATTACCAGAATGTTCTACCAAAAGACATTGCTAGGCCTGGCCATGCAGGTGTAGGGTCAGTGACTCCACTGTTTAGAGTTGGTATAATCTTTAATGTATGTTTGCTGTTCTTTACAGTGACTAGGTATAATGGTATGTATCATGCCTGGTCACTGTAAATCTTTACCTATCTATTTGTCAGACAAATGACTGGTGAAATGTGCTGGAAACAAGTACCTGGCTTCCACTTTGAGATATGAGTAGTGTGTGACCACAGGGAATAGCTGGGAGTAGGACAGAGGGCAGTCTGTACCTTCTCTTGTCTTTCCTCTACTGGCTCTCTCCTCCTCCCCAGCTCCCTGTTCTGGGGACTATCTGACAGGAGCAGTGACACTGATGTCCCTACTCCTGTCAGCCTATAGCGGCTGATCTGGAGGGGGCTCCTGGTGGCCCACAGAGCTGGCAGGCAAAATGATTGGCCGCGGTCTCTGGGTGAGATCCAGCGAGTTCCCACTGAAAAGTGGAGATCATTGTGGCCATGCAGTAGTACTGGTGAGACTGATAACCTTATCTGATAAGATTTTTAAGTACTCCCGATTCAAAGAAATCTTAACTTCTTGCTCATACACATTAACTTGTGGTTTTACCTGCTATTGTTTTTATGTGATTTATAGTGTTGATAATCTTAGTGTATTTTACACTACAGCTTGTAATGGAATTTCATATGTACTACATTTTTATGTTGAATTGCATCTACATTTTCATTTAAAATCAAATATTTTTGTAGTTATTTGCTGTATATCAATAAGAAACGTGCTTCGACTTTAAATTTACATTCTTATTTAGCAAAATGTTTCGTTCTGGAATTGATTTGCAGGAAGGAAGACTAAGATCATCCAGGCTTAGAATGTGAGGCTTGAGTAGAAACGTTTAAGGACTTGCCATAGCCGTTATTGTAATGCTATGTTTCTTATTTAATGTCTTACCTCTCCGTACTATATTCAGTGTCAGTTTCTCAAGCTGTTGTATAGTCCCAGTAATGGCAGTGATCTTATCTTCACCTATCAGTTCCGTGATGGATGGATGGATGGATAGATGGATAGATAGATATACTGTATATATATATATTATTTTTTTTAATAAGAATACCACTACCTACCCATGATTTCTTTACATAAGCATCCAATGTGTGATGTAAGGTAAAGGTTAACTTAGAGAAGACCCCCTGCAGCGATATTTTTTTTTTTGTGCTGTCTGGAGCATTTCATATACTGTATATATGAACCTGGAATCCAAAAGGTCACTCACCAGAAATAAGTACCTTTGCATATCAGAAAGGTGCCCCCCTATGCCTTGTATGTGGTGCTGACTTTATCCCTTAGGGAAACCTTTCATAACAGAAATATATAGGCTGCCACTACTGATCTCCCTATGGAAATGCTAGTCGCCTGCCTAGATCACTGACAAAATGGTATGCAAATCACAAGCACTGACTTAATGTTACTTGCTGCATGCTTGTTATGGGTCAGTGACTTAGAAAGTTTTTAAAGCTGAACTCAAGACACAGAAACTTCCATCCAGATATATACCCAAATAGCCAAAATGGATATAAATGTACTTTATGTGCACTAAATGCCTTTGCAGACCCAGATATTTTTTTAGTAACAGTGACATAACCACAGTGCTGTACATAGCCTGTTATGAGTAACAGTGACATAACCACAGTGCTGTACATAGCCTGTTATGAGTAGCAGTGACATAACCACAGTGCTGTACATAGCCTGTTATGAGTAGCAGTGACATAACCACAGTGCTCCACATAGCCTGTTGAGAGACCAGAGCTGTGGGAAGGAACCGAACAGGCTCTGCACACTACAGGCTGCCTGGGGAAAACTACAGGAGGGGGGCGGATACAAGACCAGTCACGCTGCACAAGGAGACAGAGCAGCAGTGACTGGTCTTTATTATAGAAAGCTTGTGCATGGTGGCAAAGTTGCAAACTGTATTACTGCACAGATCTGGTAGAAATATACAAAGCACATCGAGATTCAGGGACATGAGGGGTCAGCAGCACCTTCATATTTCCTGTAACAGACACCTGGGACTGGGACCCTTTTCCTCACCTGTCAGATTAGCAACATTTTGGATTTTAGGTTTCCCCTCTTTACTGGTTAGTGCTATACACTGTTTATAATAATAAATTCCTACAAGATTCAGAAAAGCTTCCAAAACTAGAGTAGCAATGAGCGCTTTTTTAAGTGTTCAGAAGGTTAAAATAAACGTAGTAGCATTCATCACATTTATTGTATGTTGCAGTATATGAATGTGGGAAAATATGAATGCCAGATAGAAAAGAAACATTTCAATGAAGTGTTTTCTTGGGAAAGAGTGCCACCTAGTGATTATTATGGATGATTGCTTTTCTGTTTGATACAAATATATGTTTCCTCTTGGCAGCACATAAAATGAGTCATAATAATTGTAATTTAAAAGCTAGCCCGTCTCCTGCCTCTGAAAGTTGTTAGTTGGCATGTTGCATTTTGAATTAACTGCTCTTTTTTCCCAAAATATAATCTGGTGATTTCATAGCGCCACATTGCTGCAGATTTACAGTGCTGTATTCCACTGGATATTATTTATAATATGCCAAGACAGAACATTAGTTCCATTTTAGGTAGAGCGAAGTTGTCTGCAAGGTTTATATCAAGCACATTTTTATATTGTTAGGAGTCACATTTAAGGCAAGCGTATCATAATAGAATTACCTATTCCTACCATTGCTGACCTTCATATGAAAAATCTAGTTGCTTTGCTTAATGCTGATCTTATAGCTCTAGCCTTTTGATATTACCAGTGTCATCGTTTTAAATAGATCCAACACATTTCACATTACTTTACTGTGTAATAGTTAGTTCATACAAATGCCTGATGTCAAGGAGCCCAACTAAATTTAAAACCAGGGCCCTGGCACTGTGAGGCAGGATGGCATGTATCCACAGTGCTACCCCTGCCATTTAATAAATAAAATATAGCCTAATTTCAACAATTGTAGTAATTACATTTTGTATTTTTAGATTGCCAAATTTAATCATGCGTAAGAGGAGTTAAAGATGTGCGTGTGTGCGCGTGTGTGCATGTGTAATTTCTTTTTTACACAATTTCGGTATGAGGTGTGTATGAGCATACTATAGGACATACCTCTGGAAGTGAACAGCATATATGTTGTGTGTGTACCCAAAGAGTTTAATGGGCTGCCTCTAGAAAGACACTGGAGGTAGACCTTATACTCTATAATCCATATAATGGATTAAAATGTGACATAAAAAGTATTGGTCGCAGGCTTTAAACATTGTCTTGTCCTGAACAGGCCACAGCACTGAGATCTGTTAAGCTGGCCATATACTTAGATTTTCTAAAGAACTTTTGCACAAAATAACTTTTTGTTGATTGCTGGGGGTTAAACCGATGATCGATTTCGACCGTACTGACGAAAAAACTAAAAGGAACAGTTTGGAAAATGTTTGTCAAATGAACAAAATTCTAACAGTGAATGTGGTTTTCGTTAGGTAGCAAACTAAATTTTGATCGACATTCTTGAAGTGTCTGATGGCATTATCGGGTGGTAAAGACGTCCCTTCGGAAATCTGAATTGCACCTTTGAATACAGTGTATTTAGGCAATGGAGACACCCCTGCCACACCCCCAGTTATACCAGCCATTAAGACTGTATATTTCAAAAATGATTGGTGAAACCCAGACTTGTTTTTTTCACCAGTACTTTCCTTCATACTGGCTTTTAAAATGTCAAAAGGTTTAATGCAGAATAACACCTATGATAGTTAAATAGAACCTTTTGGTAGATATCTGTACATCAGACCAAAACGAGGGACAACTTGGGAGGAACAAGGTTGATTTGGTTCCAAATGAGGGGCAGATCCTCCAAATGAAAAACAGTTGGAGGGAATGGACTTCAGTTTGTTTGGTATTCAAACAGTAAACTTTTCTTGTAAAATAATCTTAAGTGTTGCCAGTCAGAAGTTTCCTATTAGTTTTCTAGTATAGGTTAAATATGAAGAACTAGGTTGTTTTTTCATTGGCAAAAGACACATTTTTTTCTTGTTCCTTTTTAAGATCTGTCCTAGCGTCCTACATGTTTTTGAATGATCCAGTAGATAAGATGGAGTGACCTAAAGAAGCAATATTTGAAGCCTGCTTTGAATATTCAGCAAACAAGCGAGTTTGATTTCCGTACAGGACATCAGCCATTATTGGATGTCTTTTCATGTTCATTTTTCAGCAAGGACTTTTACAAAGTGAGCATTGATTTCTGCAGCTTCCTAGCCTTCTCAATCCATTATTTTTGATTTTCCTATGAAATATATATGTCCTTTCTACTGACATCTGACAAACATCATATGGAAGTCATTTTATCTCCCAATAATGTGTTTGTCAAAAAGTATCAGTCACTAATGGATTTCACTTCCTTGCAGTCCATTCCAACCACGTTAATGTCATCGACATAACTCTTACATTTAGCCATATATTTATTTATTTTCATCTTTATACTTGCCCCTGTGTAATTTCTTTCTGGTTGTCACATCTTATCTGTTTGTCCATGATAAATACTACAAACAAGTATGGCTAATGATAAATGATGGGCATGCTCCAGCTTGAAGCCTTGATTAGAGTATTTTGACAAATCGTTTTCTGTTTCTGCAAAATTATGCAAAGTCCAGGTATCCTGATCTTTCAAGTGTTTCAAGTCTTACAGGTCTCTGCACCCTAAAACTGTATTTCCATATTAGGTGGATACCAGCAAATTGACTTAAAAGACAATTAAGATGTTTCAGAGACCCCAGTTGAAAGATATTTTAATCTGAATTCCCAAGTCCAACTACTTATTTCAGTGAAACTACTTTGAGGTGGAAGAGACAACAAGAAAGTATCCCCAGTGGATATGAAACTAATGGGCAATTTATCCTAGTAGCAATAACTGAAATAACAGTTTTGATTGCATGTTTTTTCTTAAGTATTGTAAAAAAAAGTGTTGTCAATGCCTTTAGCATGTACCCATAGTGACTTGATCTCTAAGAAAGTGCAGGTTGGACCTTATAGAAGGCTTTTTTAGCCTTGAGTGCCAAAAACATATGATCTGGTAATATGCAAATCCCAACTTTACGTAGATAGCCATTTTTTGTCCCATTTCCTGCACCTTAGTATTTGCTGCTAAATGTTATGGGTGGCCTCAGTTATCTGCAGTGTGAGGTGAAGTCGGTATTTGCATTATAGAACATCCAGGTTTCAGAAATCCAGAGGTGCTCTGGAAAAAAAAAAGTGCCTGCTCTATGGCCCAGCTGACACTGCAAGTTACTACAGGTTTGCTTTAACAGCTAATTTGACCCAAAACTAATATTTTGTCTGTGAGATTTAACAACTGTCCATTAATATATGTTCATAAGTTTCTTTTACCTTTCAGACCAGAGCATACTTATAGAACAAGCAAAGCGTGTGAAGGAAATTGAAGCTATTGAAAGTGACTCCTTTATAGCTCAGAACTTTCGGTCAAGTCGAGACAGTAAAGCTGTAAGTTTTTGTGTTTTACAGTGTTTTGTTTACAACCAGTGCTTTAGCCCTAAAAACTGAAACAACCAGTCAGATTAAAAGCAAGTCTGTACTTTCTCCAAAAAGGGCAGAAGAAGTGCAGACACCCAAGGTAACTGTACTTGCATTCCCTCCACCCCCTTTTCTCCCTGATCCATTACTAGAGTGCCCTACGTTTCCCACATAACTGACTTTCTAAAAGCTGAAACCTGCTTAGAGTTCAGCATACTGATTCTAACTTTCTAACTCCAATATGACAGCAATCAAGCCTGCAATTGTTGGCTCAAGCACCAAATGTTGTGTGATGGGGGCCATATGTTTCCCCATACCGGAAAGTACCAAGTATTTCTCAGGGCTCTGGCAGCAGATTGGGGGTGATCGGGGAACACTAGAGCACTAGGTGCTGGCATGAAGCTAAAGAGGATATGGGCTTTGTTCTTTTTATATTTAGTACATTGCAGGACACATCATTAACCAATATAATTGATAATAACAAGGTTCTTAACTAATTACATTGTATAAAAACAAGGTTCTTCACAAATAAAAAAGAAGCTTGAATGTATGACATTTACTTCATTGACAGGGTATCATTTATAAGTGTGTTCTTACCTATACATCTTTGCTTCCTATAACTGATGAGCCATCATGAATATTGGAACCATTCTCCCTTCAAACTGATTTCAATCTTAGATGAAACTAGCAGGATGTTTTACAGGTTTTGCTTTATTATTGAGTTTCATAATTTGATTATAACTGTGGATTTCCTTATCCCCCGATTGCATGATTCTACCCGTTGTTTCATTGAAGGATGCCTGTACTAAGACATATGTGGAGGACACCATTACTGACCTCCTCTGTAAAATGCTAGTTGCTTGACTGTCTCCTACATCAATATTCTCTGAGCCATAGATCAAGCTACCTGCCTACTACCCCATGTGTCCACACTTAAAAAGCAATTCTGGCATTACAGCTCAGGCCAAAGGGTCTGTCTACCAGCAAATGCTGTTTATGTCATACGGTGGAGTCTTCCCAACTCTGTTCTGCCAACCATGGAATCTCAGTCCAAGAGGAATGTGTGATGGTGATACGTGCATCATATTGTAAAACAAACCAGAAAACAAACAGTAAGTGCAGGCGCCCCTTCATACGTGTATGTGCAAACTCACTTGCATCTCCCTAAAAGGGGTAAGAAACTGTTTGATAAACTGACACTAAACTGCAGCGTTAAATCCTAAAAATGCATTGAAGTACACTAACTATTAACAAAAATGTAGCTTTTTTGTGTATCACTCAGCTGTAGATCCTCAAATCATCTCTGAATTTGTGTTGACACTGTCCTTCCTTCCCCATGGTCCCTGTGTGTGTTGTAAAGTAGCCACCGCTCCACAACGCACGCAGGGACCATAGGGAACATAGCCACCCTCCAGAAGGAAGGAAGGACAGTGTCAGCACCAATTCAGAGATGATTTGAGGACCTACAGCCGATTGATACACAAATAAGATACATTAATGTTAATAGTTACGGTATTTGAATGAATTTTTAAGATTTAACTCCTGAGGTTTGTGTCACTTTAATGTTTATTCATTTTTATGAATTTTTTTTTTAACTCTCCAGCATCTTCCAAAAACTTAAATATCCCCCCTCTAAAAGTACCAAATAGTCTCGAACAGTAGGATGTAAATAGTGGTCAGTAGACAAAAGGCTTGTCTAAGGGGTTAGTACTGCATCTAAAGTTCATAACATTGTGTTTTGGGGTTTTTTTGGGGGGGAAAGAACTGATCATGTTTTTTTTTTGTTTTTTTTTTTACAGCTACAGGTTTAGTATGTGTTACTCCCCAGTTCATAGCCAACAAAATATTGAAAATCTTCAAAGTTTTGTGTAAAATAAATATATGTTGAAATTATGGTATTTAAGGAGAATTATGAGGTGAGTGATTTTTTTTTCACTCGGCCTCATAATCTGAGCTGACCTGTGACAATGAGACTGTCACAGGTCGGCTCAGTAGATCGGGAAGTGAGCGAACACATACCGGCGCTCGCTCACTTCCCGATCCTGTGCCGGCAGAGAGCCGTGACAGGGGAGAGCCTGGATTCCCCCCTCCCCTGTCCGATCCTCCAGCGCTGACTGACGGAACGGACAGGGGAGGGGGAGTGTACAGCTGGCTCTGCCTCTAGATAGGCAGAGCCAGCTGTCACTCACGCAGCTGGGTGGATCCAGACATAATTGTCGGGATCCGTTCCAGCCACGGCGTCTCGGTATACTCAGTATATACTGAGCTTTGGGTGACGGGAGGACGCTAGTTTGTGTCCTCCTGTTACCCTTAGGAGAACTATGGGGAAAAGCCCTAACCCCATAGTTCTCCTTTTAGGCCCCATTCACACTGAGCGATTTATGGAGCGATTTTTGCTGCGATATCGCTCATATTTCCGCGCTATATCGCTCTACGTAGCTTCACCAATACATTTCAATGTAGCTGTTCACATCTCGTCGCTCAATATCGCTCAATATCGCTTGTAGCTCGTCGCTGGTAGTTTGTCACTCCTACATGACCCTTTTTTAGAGCGATTTTGAGCGATATTGCTCCTGATTGCATACAGCCCAATAGGAAGATGTCGCGCGACACGTCGCTCAATGTCGCTCAAAGTCGCGCGATTTCCATGTCGCTTAGTGTGAATGGAGTCTCAATCAGCACTTTAGATGTCAAATTAAAACCTCAGATGGTATTTCTTCTGAAGTGCAAATATTTTATATGCTTTTCAAGAAGACTTTAACCCGTTGAAGTGATGATGTTTTATATACTATAATTAGGAGATATTTTTTGGTAATCTAAATTTGAGCTTGTAGCATAATTTGGATATTAGATGATACTGTTTGTCTGCTTACTATTGGTGAAGGAGCATTTTTTTTTTATATTTTCAGGGACTCTGGAGATCTGTGTGCTTGAGCTCCCAGGTCTATACATACCTTCAGCGCTCCTTAAGTGTTCCACTACTGCTTCGATATTTCATTTATTTGTATGTTCTCGACAACCCCATGGTGGCAGATGTAGTGAGAGCCCAAAGTGGAATACTATAGAGTTGCATGTCCACATGTGTCTCCCATACATTTCTTCACATTACCATGTGTCCAACTTCTGTTTTTGTTTGTTCCTGTGTTCTGGCACGGTTAGTGTCCAAAATGCACTGGATCGCATAGAGCATGCCTCTCTGTGTTCTGGGGTGGGAGAGGGTGTGATGGTGCCATTCAAGTCATTGGCACCGCAGCCACGCTTCCCATCCGCAGTGTGATCGCCTGCACCAAAACGCATGGTACAGCAATGCCCGTGGTCTGGTGCGGTGCGATCGCAAAAAATAGTGCATATACAAATTTTTTGCGATCGCCCCAGATCGCAGGCATTGCTGTACCACATGTTTTGGGGCGGGCGGTGTGGTGCCATTGACATGAATGGCACCACCAGAACACAGGGAGCCTTGCTCTATTCGATCCAGTGCATTCCGGACACTAAGCGTGCCTGAACACACCTTACAATTTAACACCTTACATGTTCCTTCTGGTGGTCCTTAACTTTTGCACAAGATACAGCAGCATATTTTTTTCAGTACACATTGGAGTAGAATGATGTTCATTTCTTTAAGATAATTATGTTTTTTATAGTGTAGGGAAAGTGTGTTTCAGTACTGGAAGAGACAAGAGGATAAACAAGGCCTTTACTCCTTTGTGTATCACCTGTGATAGTTGAGTTGTGTACAAGAGAACAAGTGAATATGAGCGCTCACACTATTAGATAAATTTTTAGTCTGCAATCCCTGTAAAGATTAGTGGTCTCCACAGAACGGGCAAGGACACTACACAAGTGCGGTAAAAGCATTGCAGAAGATCCCAGCAGCATGAAGTTCAAGTGAAGACTGGCAGAGCTCTCATTTACTCATTTTTTCTTGGTGAAAGGCCTACCTTTGCATATCCAGTCTAAAGATTTCTACTGGCTTGAGACGATCCAGTTGCATAATTCACCTTTTGTGGAGCGTTCTTGCACGAAGGAGGAATTGGCTCTACCAGATCATTTTAGCCAGTCATTGTAGTTTGTGCCAAGGTATGCCAGTGCTGGAGTTTAGGGTGTATTTAACCCTTTTCCTTACATTGATATAAACACACATGCTCAAGAAATTCAAGCATGAATGTGCAAGGAATGATCTTGCAGCAGTAATATCATGCCTAACATGCAGCTGCACTTTGTTGCCTTTACTAGTGTAAGCCATAGCTTTGTGGCCTACTAAACTTTTAAAAAGAGATTTCCATATAATACAAAGCTTATTTTCTCTGTTATCCAATTGTTGAAGTACAGTTGGTCTTTCAGTCTCTAGTACGCTCACATATACATGTGAAGGCCTGAATCAGAGATAGCTGATTAGAGAATAAATACAGCTTTATAGATTAGAGTAGTTGATTTGTGGAATGGGGTCCCAGTGGACAATACGGACTGGAGAATTAAAGGCAGCATGGGATCTACCGCCTATAATTTAATCCACGAAGATTAACAAACTGCGTAACCCACAGCCATTAAATTCTGCCCTGAAGCGGTTAAACATATTTATTATATCTATCTGCAAAGTACGGGAACGGAGCGATATTCTCAGCAAGCTATCATCTCTAAAGTAATTGACAAAGGGGTGGAGGGCTGAACGTAGCTTGAAATGAGTTTGTCAATTCTCTGAGCCTGCCGTACATGTCTGCAGAGGGGGCAGTTTATGAGCATAGCCTTTCTTACCCGGCATACTTCATTGAGAATCATGCACTATGACAGCCCTGAAGGTCACAGCAGAATTTATTTAGCACACACCGCTCAACGAGATCTTTATTCACATTTCTGTCCTGTGGAAATGAGCAGCAACCATTTTAAACTGATTTATGGGGATAATTCATGCTCGACTTGGTTGTATTTCAAGACATTTAATATGCTTTCCATGGTGTATATTTAAGTATCACAGCTTAATAATGTTGTTTTTTTATTATATATTTATTTCCAGCTGCTGGAGCCGTACGTCTCGTCACGCTGTGAAAGCTCAGCAGCAGTTTATAAGTGTTTAGTGAAGTATCTTTATGGAGAAAACAAGGAAAGCAATGTTTGTGTATTTAAAGTCAATGCAGTGGACAGCTCCCTATGCTGGACATCTGGAGGCACACAGTGTGTTTGTGCTGTGTTATCAATGCAGGCAATGCAATGGAGGATTAATATGCTATGGCCTTTACTTTCATAACAAGTGACAGGAGAAAGGTCTGTTTTTGTTGCGCACACCAACTTGATTCTCCTTGTACTTCCCCAATACTGCACCAGATACCTGAGGAAGAGTTGGCTTTTTTTTATAAGTAACATGAACTGTGCTTTCTTTACACATTTTTCTGCATAAGGTCAAATGTTTCATTCCCCTTGTCACAATAACAACACCTTTATAAAACTACGTGTAGACTAATTACTTTTTATTGTTGAAGTCAGTCAACTAAATATAAGATACTGTTTGGTTAAAGTCAAAGACAAGGTTTACTAAACCCATAACAGAATGCTGTACCAAGCTCATGCATTTAGCCTGTTTCAGCCTAAAGTTGCTTCTGTCACCATTGTTGGGTTCAACGATACAGAACATGTGCGTCATATACATGTCAAATCCTGTAAAAGTATGACTATTTTATGTATATTTATGAATGCTTTTATTATTTTTGAATGAACTTGTGTTTAGCTTGTTTGGCCCTGTGTGACTTAATATGCAAAATGCTGACAAGACTGTGATTATACCCCTTTTACATCTTCTGATTCAGTTATTAGTACTAATGACATCATAGCAATACTTTTACTAGGTAAAGAAGCTATAGCACTGTTGTTTAAAATTACATTTGCCATCCTCTAGATCAGCTAGTTTTACATATACATATATTGGCTGCCTGACAAGTAATAATTAAATTGGCGGAAAGAGATCCAAATACTTGCATCCCTTACATAAATGTGTATGGATGGCTCCATCCTGTAGAGTGACGTCTTATTGGACACATAATCCATAATGGTCAGAGCCTGCTATAGATTAGTGCTCGTGTCATGACATCCATTGTGATCCACTTTAAACCTGGCCTCCCGCACTCCCACACATTACACAGGCCTGTACAGGAGGTATTCATTGTTAATTAGAAACACAATCCATACAATTATACTAAATAAGCTGCCTTTCATTTAATACTCCAGTTGTCGTTAATGGTTGCAAGAAAAGCCACATCTAGTAATATAACCTGTTTTAATGTCATGTCTAATCTGGCTGCTTGGACTCATTTACTGTCCTGTGGTTAGGCATTTAGCATCAGCAGTGGCCTATAATGGCTATTTGATAACCTTGGGTTAAATAGGGGACAGTATTAAAAATCTATCCTATCTATCTATCTATCTATCTATCTATCTATCTATCTATCTATCTATCTATCTATCTATCTATCTATCTATCCATCCCACAAATATAATTTATTATGCACAAGGTTTTTAAAGGGAGCTTTTCATATTGCATTGAACAGAAGAATGTATGTATATACAAAGCTTATGTGTATTCAATATTTTACTTTTACCTCACATCTTATATTCATGGCGGTGTTTTTAGTCTTCAGAAAACACAGAGAACAAGCATGATTCTGCTATATTAGGGACAGGGACGCTGGATCTTTTTGCAGAAGAGAAAGAAACAGATGTTGGTACTGTCCCAACTGGTATCAAGTACTTGGATGATAACTCAGTCGCACACCCAAATGTAAGTTGCACCATACATTTTGTTTAGAGGTTGACTTGTGCTTGTTGGTTTCATCACCAGAATTTTGTTACAAGGGAATAGAGACACAAAATATGGTATGGTAGAAGACTTTTCTTCAGCCTTACCTTTCACATTAAAAAGCAACTAAAGGTGACAGAGACAAACTTTTACTTGCCTACAGAATTTGTGTTAAAAAAAGTTGTATTCTCAATCCGCTTTATTATTTGAAAATATTGTTCAAATTGGGAAATCATTGGCATTTTTGGCTAAAGCAGACATCCTCACAGCAGGTGTTTGTACAATTTTATACTTGCCTATTTACCACAACATCAGATTATATTAGTAAGGAATTTTTACTTTCCATAACTTTTCTACAACTTGACAGGCAGATAAATTACTTGGATAATGCAGTCACCTCAAATTAATTGAATCAGCTATTCTTTCCTTTGCTGTTCACAAGACCCCTATCCTAGATGGCCAACTTCTGAAGTGCCAGTGTTTGATGGATAGAGTTAGATAGATACAATATTACCACAACTACTAAAAGTCATTTGAGGCAATCATTTCCATGCACTAGGGGAAATTCCTAATCTCTGTATTGCCTATTGGCTCCTATTAGCCTATTGACTAAATGAGGATGTTAAAAAAACTTGTTAAAATCTGTCAAACTTAATTTTAATGTTATCCTTAGTTGACACTGATCAGGCTCTAGGGCCCAGACAAACACATCTACCAACATATCCAGGATGTATCTAAATATTATTCAAGTCTTGCAAGTGAATAACAAAAGTCTTATGGTAGAGTGGTCAGAGCAAAAATGGCCTTTAGTCCAAAGTTAATGAAGTGTATATACACAAATTCTGAGTGTTTAGAAGCAAAGCTGGATCAGAGTGACTAGACAGGGGTGTCGACTGCCCCCTTTCCCTCCCCATAATATTTGTATTTGCAGTAGATCCCTTAGCAAATATTATATTATCAGGCATTCATCCATGATTGTGATTAAACAGGCTATTGGTAAAAAAGAGATCACTTTATGCATACAACACCCAGTTATCTTGTTACCTTGAGTAGAAGGCTTACTATAACTGATAACGAAGGAGGTGGAGACATTTAGCAGGCACCTTGCTTGTCCTATATTTTCTTTTAAATTCTTCCTTGACATTCTATATTAATAATATATTAATATATGATATAAATAAAGAACCGTATTGTGTTACCAGCTAGCAAGTACAAATAGTCATCTGCTTCATTATCTACAGATAAACTCGGTAGATAGGAGTTAATAACCACATGAAATATCCTTGCATGAGAATACAGTCCTTTTGGATGAAAATTCAACAGTTTCTTGCCCTAAAATTAGAGATCACAGCCCCATGCAATTTCAAGATTTTGCTCAGTCTTCTGAATGAAAATAAGAAAACTACCAATACCAATGTGGGACAGATTAGTTGATGCATTCCTTAAACATAAGATACCGTGTTTCCCCAAAAATAAGACACTGTCTTATATTTTTTTGGGCTCAAAAAACGCACTAGGTCTTATTTTTCGGGGAAGGTCTTATTTTTTTAATGTATAACAATCCAAAGTTAACGTAAATCCAAATTTAAATCATCCAAAATGGCAAAGTTAAGAATAGGGTGATCAGGGCAATCAGGGGTGCCGTACCTTTCCAAGAGCAATTTAGTAACCAATCACTGGCCAGAATGAGCGAAACGCACTTTCACTATGGATTCCTCACAGGTGGAGTGCATTTGGTATGACTCCGCCGATGACAGGAGCCGCCGCTATAGAGGAGGCATCGGCTTATGCGACTCCGCTCCCTCCGCTGCCGCCTCGCTTCCTCTAGAACTGGCTTCATTGGCACCACTGATTCTCTCCTGCAGCTTTTCAAGTTCCCCTTTATGCCACCACCAGCCCTGGGAATGGTCACAACTAGGTCTTATTTTCGGGGTAGGTCTTATATTTTAGCAATTCCCAAAAAAAGTACTAGGTCTTATTTTCGGGGTAGGTTTTATTTTCGGGGAAACAGGGTAGTTGTTTTACTTTGTTGGCAAGCATATGATTTAGAAGATAGTTGTACCTTTGTAATAAATGTCATCTTTATGGAGCATTTATGGTTTAGTCCCGATAACTGCTACAGGTCTGTACAGAAGCTATGACAGTAGTAATTGTGTGAAGCACTCCAAGGTTTTAGTGTGCAGATACAAATGCTAGAAACACTGAGTAGAGGATGATGTGCATTTAAATGACATGTAAGACCACCTTTGCGTATGTTACAATGCACATTATTGTGCTTTGAGGTTCAGTATTTTAAAGTGACTGTCAATTTTTTTTAACCCACAAAAAATACTTCTACTATTTTTGATTCACAACACACTGAACATTCACATCTGTGTGTTCTGGTGTGCTATGGTGAGTTAAGGTCTACTGTATGTGGGTTGGTGTGCTGTTTAGGATACTTTTGGCCTAGTGTTTAGGACGCTTATTCTTCCAAAAGTCCAAACTTGCCAGTATTCTGGAAAGTATGTCCGCTAGTTTATAAAAAGCATTATGGTAATCAATTTTTTAAATTGTTTAAAAACAATCACAGGGTTAAGCTGCTTACTAGGGCTGACACCTCTACTGTGGCTTTCTGTATGGGTACACTTTGCGGCATTCTTTTGCTAGGAAGTAATCATTTAACTAAGTCACTATGGTGACTCATAACCTGTGTTTGAGACATTATAACAATCTTATATCTGTAGCATCTATTTTTGTATTGTTTATAATTTTATATTACATATATTATCAATATCTGTCTCTTGATATTTACCCAAACATCTTATTCTTAATATGTTTCCTCTACAGCTGTACATTGAGAAGGGTGAAGCTGAGGAAAGATGGTTTAAAAGATTAACTTCTCTGCGACAAGAGAGACTGATGGGCAACTCATTAGCGTGAACAACAGCATTACTGAGTCACCTTCTCATAGTAGTGTTTTTAATTTAGTGTCATTCCTACACCTTCATTAAATTTTATTATTCAAGAAATGTGTCTAACTTCAGACTAATGTGTGTTTCATCAGACTATGGAAATGTTAAATATAGGTGGATAATTAGTAAGACAGCAGCAGATGACTCCACCTCATATTCAATTGCTGTTTAAGTACAAACATTTATATTTTATAGGCTGCTCTAGCTGGGATTTTCATTGAATCACACTGAATTTTCAGAGCCACCAACTCCCACATTTTATGAATATCCCAGGCTTAGTCAACAATATTTTAAATATTCTTTTTCTACTTCTGTCCGGGTGTGTATATTCAAACCCATAATGTAACCCCTTGAAGGATCATGAATAACACTATACTCTGTTTTGCTATCTGCAATAAATGTTAGCATTCATTTTTTTTTTTTCCAAGTCCATGAGATATTTCCATGTCATCAAAGTATCTCACTAAAATAAATCAACAATGTCAAAAAAGTCACACACGTTGAAATGTCTCTGAAAGTAAGGATACTCTGGCATTTATCATCATCATATTTTGATTTGTGTTATTAATTGTTGAGGATCTGGTCCTCCTCTGTGCAAGCAGAGTTATGGGAGGCATCCTTCAGGATACTCAGATCTGAATATTGAAAAATGTTGTTGGGCAGCAAACACACCCTTCACTTCTTGCACAAGTGGGATTTAGAGGAAATGTAGAGAGCATTCTGCTCAACATCATTTGGATTTTACAGAGCAGACAGAGCCACTACATTGCTCACGTACAAGTGAGCAGTTCATGGCTCTATATGACAGAAGGGCAGTCTGGAGGGCTGCTGGGGATGCTAAAAATCTTAGTTGTATTTATGCTGCAATTACTGTCAACCATTGAACTTCCGGCTCAGCTGCTTTGAGTTCCACTGCTCACGAAGTGAAGGATAGCGAAGTTTACAGTCCCCCTTCCTCCATTCATTCACAGCTATAGGACGCATGAACGTCATCATCAGAAGCCCTGTGTTCTATGTATATCTGTGTGTGTATAAATATATCCCCCAATAAACAATTTAAAGCTTATAAACTCCAAACTATTATAGTTTAATTACATTTAAGTTACAGGTATATTATCAAAATGCACTATTTGACTGATGACTGCTGAGCTGATGAATTGATGCCTGGTAGGGGAATGATTAGGAATTGGCAGTAAAGGTGCAGAAACCACAGATCCACAGAATAAATGAAGAAAAAGCTTGAAGATGCGTGCACTGCCGGTCCTCAGGCACAGCCTGTTCAGCAGGCCTTCAAAGGAACATTGAGCAGCACAGGACTGACATCACCCACTCTCATTTCATATTTCGTGAGAATAGCAGTCATCTCACACTGTAGATATGCAACTATGAGGCTACAAAACAGGGATGCCTAAGGACAATCACATGCCATACCTTCTCAAAAAAGGTAGATTTTACAAGGTACTTCTTAGGACTTTTTAGTAACCATTCTACAACATCAATTCCCAAAAAGTTGGGACACTGTGTATAATCTACATAAAAACACAATGCAATGATTTGCAAATCTCATAAACTCATATTTTATTCACAATAGAAAACAAATCAAATGTTTAAACTGAGAAAATTGACCATTTTAAGAAACAAATTAGGTAATCTTGAAATTGATGGCAGCAACACGTCTCAAAAAGTAGGGACATGGCCATGTTTACCACGGTGTAGCATCCCCTCTTCTTTTAACAACACTCTGTAAGCCTCTGGGAACTGAGGAGACCAGTTTCTGGAGTTTTGGGAGAGGAATGTTGTCCCATTCTTGTCTGATATAGGATTCTAACTGTTCAATAGTCCTGGGTCGTCTTTCTCGTATTTTCCGTTTCATGATGCGCCAAATATTTTAGTTTGGTGAAAGGTCTGGACTGCAGGCAGGCCAGTTAAGCACCCGGACTCTTCTACTACGAAGCCCGGCTGTTGTCATAGATGCAGTATGCTGTTTAGCATTGTCCTGCTGAAATATTCAAGGCCTTCCTTGAAAAAGACATCACCTGGATGGAAGCATATGCTGCTCTAAATCCTGGATATATCTTTCAGCATTGAAGGTGCTTTTCCAGATGTGCAAGCTGCCCATTCCATACGCTCTAATGCACCCCCATGCCATCAGTGATGCAGGCTTTTAAACTGAGCGCTGATAACCTAGAAGGTCCCTCTCCTCTTTAGTCCGGAGGATGCGGTGCCCATGGTTGCCAAAATCGTTGTCAAATTTCAATTCTTCTGACCACAGAACCGTTTTCCACTTTGCAACAGACCATTTTGAATGAGGTTTGGCCTATAAAAGGCGGCAATGAATTTGGGTCATGTTCAGATAAGGCTTCTTCTTTGCATGATAGAGCTTTAACTGGCATTTTTGGATGGCACGGTGAACTGTGTTCACAGACAGTGATTTTTGGAAGTATTCCTGAGCCCATGCAGTGATGTCCATCACAGAATCATGCCTGTTTTTAATGCAGTGCCATTTGAGGGCCCGAAGATCACAAGTATCCAGTATCGCGTTTTGGCGTTGTCGCTTCCGCACAGAGTTTCCCCAGACACACCTTTTCCCAGATTGGTGAATCTCTGCCCATCTTTACTTCTGACACACTCTGACTCTCTAAGATGCTCTTTTTATACCCAATCGTGTTACTGACCTGTTGCCAATTAACCAAATTAGTTGCAAAATGTTCTTCCAGCTCTTCCTTGTTAGTACCCCTTACTTTGTCAGCTTTTTGTAGCCATGTCCCAGCTTTTTTGATCAATTTCACAATTACCTTATTTTTTTCTTAAAATTGTCTATTTTCTCAGTTTAAACATTTGATCTGTTTTCTATTGTAAATAAAATACGGGTTTATGAGATTTGCAAATCATTGCATTCGGTTTTTATGTACATTTTACACAGTGTCCCAACTTTTTGGGAATTGGGGTTGTAAATATACCCCAGAAGAAAGAAAATCTTCATTTGTAGATCCACTTTAAAGTACGGGTCGTCAAGGCTTCCAAAATACTTAGAACATCTGTAAATAGAAGAAACGCAGCTACTACCTCCCTGCCTATGCACTTACAGCGTGTTGTCTGCTACAACATTGCAGCTGAATGTCAATATCTAGTCTAGATATATGACCAGATCAACCACCTTCCGTTCTCTTACACTAATTGTTATTATAACGCTTATGTGTTCATTTGTGAGTATAATATGAACATTTAGTATGAAACTTAGCCAAATTACAAAGTGATTAGATCATTCAAATAAAATACTGCTAACTAGTGTGATGCCCCAAATTTATACAGATGAGAAGTTAATCTAGCCATCATCTTGTGGGAGGCTGATCTGGAACATGTGACTTGTGAGTGTCACAAATGTGTGAACAGATGGGATTTTCAGTATATGGGAGCTGCACTCACTGAAAGGAATGGGTTGCTGTTTATTGGCTGTGCTACTTTCTGTAATCCTGTTTTTGCAGCAAAAGAACTGAAACTGACTATAGTATGAGAAATTGGGAATTCTGAATATGGTTCTGGAGATTTGCTTTCATTTCTTCTGCTCAATTGCATTACACAGAGACCACAGGAGTCACCTCTCACAAACTTTGGCGTAATCTAGAAAGTATTTCACATAAAAATGTTGGAGTGGGAGAAGTTCAAGTGCATTATACAAATTAGAATCAGAACAAATGGAAACACAGCCCATTGTATGTAGAAACATAGTATGTAGAATTGACCATACATGAGCTCTACTTTGGTTTAGTCTTACAGCCGCAGAAAAAAACTAAATTTTATGTTCCAGAAAACATATGTAGCATGTTATCTGGTTTTTAAACCAGAATTGGAGGAGCTGCTGCAAGTATCATTGAGACTTACAATGTAACAATACATTGTTACATTGTGTTTACTTAGTTTCATTCCAATGTAGAACAACATTATCTAATCTGCATATGGTATCAGTTAAAGCAACATTACATCATTTATTTATTTTTTAAATAAAATGTGTTTCTTTTTATGTATACATTTAACCCCTTAGTGAACCCTAATCTGCCCTAAATAACTCCTTCCTCCCTTTTGCTATTACTTTTCTGAATATTTTAATTTTTTTAATTCTGTTTTTTCCATTTAATCTTTAATCATTGCATTCGGTTTTTATGTACATTTTACACAGTGTCCCAACTTTTTGGGAATTGGGGTTGTAAATATACCCCAGAAGAAAGAAAATCTTCATTTGTAGATCCACTTTAAAGTACGGGTCGTCAAGGCTTCCAAAATACTTAGAACATCTGTAAATAGAAGAAACGCAGCTACTACCTCCCTGCCTATGCACTTACAGCGTGTTGTCTGCTACAACATTGCAGCTGAATGTCAATATCTAGTCTAGATATATGACCAGATCAACCACCTTCCGTTCTCTTACACTAATTGTTATTATAACGCTTATGTGTTCATTTGTGAGTATAATATGAACATTTAGTATGAAACTTAGCCAAATTACAAAGTGATTAGATCATTCAAATAAAATACTGCTAACTAGTGTGATGCCCCAAATTTATACAGATGAGAAGTTAATCTAGCCATCATCTTGTGGGAGGCTGATCTGGAACATGTGACTTGTGAGTGTCACAAATGTGTGAACAGATGGGATTTTCAGTATATGGGAGCTGCACTCACTGAAAGGAATGGGTTGCTGTTTATTGGCTGTGCTACTTTCTGTAATCCTGTTTTTGCAGCAAAAGAACTGAAACTGACTATAGTATGAGAAATTGGGAATTCTGAATATGGTTCTGGAGATTTGCTTTCATTTCTTCTGCTCAATTGCATTACACAGAGACCACAGGAGTCACCTCTCACAAACTTTGGCGTAATCTAGAAAGTATTTCACATAAAAATGTTGGAGTGGGAGAAGTTCAAGTGCATTATACAAATTAGAATCAGAACAAATGGAAACACAGCCCATTGTATGTAGAAACATAGTATGTAGAATTGACCATACATGAGCTCTACTTTGGTTTAGTCTTACAGCCGCAGAAAAAAACTAAATTTTATGTTCCAGAAAACATATGTAGCATGTTATCTGGTTTTTAAACCAGAATTGGAGGAGCTGCTGCAAGTATCATTGAGACTTACAATGTAACAATACATTGTTACATTGTGTTTACTTAGTTTCATTCCAATGTAGAACAACATTATCTAATCTGCATATGGTATCAGTTAAAGCAACATTACATCATTTATTTATTTTTTAAATAAAATGTGTTTCTTTTTATGTATACATTTAACCCCTTAGTGAACCCTAATCTGCCCTAAATAACTCCTTCCTCCCTTTTGCTATTACTTTTCTGAATATTTTAATTTTTTTAATTCTGTTTTTTCCATTTAATCTTTTTTTTTTCTCGTTTTTATTAGTTTTGTTTTGTTCATTTTTGCATTGTCACAGTAAAATAAAATGTGCAAAATGTTAAAAAAAAGGCCTGCATATTTTCCTTGCCATGTTTTGTACTAGTAAATCCCATTTTAGTGCCATTATAAACAGGACAAATCATAGAATAGAATGTATACTTTTTATCTACATTAATGCTACTCATTTTAAAACTAATTGTCAGGGAAATATCTAAAAATTCCCACTTGAATTTGTGACGCAGAGGCCCAGAATGAATGTTTTAAAGAGATTAGTTTGATTTCACATCTTAAAAAAAACCAAATCCTTTATTGTGTTTAAACCTCATATAACGCATTTTGTGCCAGTATCTGCCACTTATGTATCACTCTCCTCGCCGCTGATGACTCAATTTCTAGCCCCGACAAAAGTGCGACACATCTTTTATGAAGAAGTGGCAGTTTAGGCGCAAATCATGTAATATGGTGTTTTAATAGAAAGAACTTTTTTTGAAGATGTGAAATCTGATGACTAATCTCTTCAGCACATTAATGCCCGGCGCCTCTGCAATACAAAGCTGACTGGTTTTTCGGAGACACTTCTTCATCAACCATCCCTTGTAAAGTCTTTCCAGAGGGACAGAGTTTTGGTTCCCCTAGTGCATTGGGTGCAACTAACATCATTGCTAAAGATCAGACAGACATATTCTCCACAAGCATGAGGTCAGGTTGCAGGCTATACTAATGGTCTATTGCAAACTACCCAGATGTGAGTAATCTGCACTTTTTTCCACCAACATTTGCGGGGAGAACGGCCTGCTTCGGCAGACATTCTCTCCGCTTCGGCCGTGACTTCGGCATAGCCAGGCCGAAGCATATGCGTTTGGCAGGGCTGAGCCTACCTACGGCTGCTGTACGGACTATTGTGGACTATACAGCAGCCCTTCGGTTCGGCTGAACTGAAGGGCTCCAGCGGCCGAAGTGAACCGAAGGATTAGCGTAGCTACAGCTATATCCTTCGGCTCCTTACTGAATAACCCTCTAAAGTCTTTCAAATTTCCATTTGCTACAAATTTGCGGAGGTCCATCATACATCTGCTTTGCTGTCCTACCACCATGTGTATCTTCTCTGTGTTTTCTTGTATCCGTAGCAGAACACAAGAGCATACATGCAGCTCTTTCATTTTGTGGGTGCTGACAATTATCTGGCCTGCTGCAGCTCTCTATATGGATCATTTATATGCATCATTGTGAATGTTACAATAGCATTTGGAGTATGTTTTTCTGTTGGTTAACTGGTATTTTAGTTATTTGCTTTTTATTTATGTATTTCTTTTTTTAACCTTTTAGTTACTGACCAATGTGTGTTAACTACAGCTATCTGTAGAGACAATGCTTGAACATGTTCCTAACGTTAATCTTGCATGCAATAAAAAAAATGTAAAAATATGAATGAAAAGACTAAACTAAATAAAACTAAATGAAACTATAAATAATATTGATAAGCATGTAAAAAATGTCTGTTGCTTGTGACTCTAAATCCACTAAAACTGCATATGTAACAGATGATGTAAATGAATATCTAGTCGCAGTAAGATTTGATGAATGATTAATGACAGTCCATTTATCCACTCACAGAATACAATGTGCTGCTTATTAGTAGGCCCGGAAACTAAAAATGGCCTTATAAAATATTCCTTTGTGTTTCTATTACCTGATTTTATTACTTTTAGAGCTTGAAAAGTGCTGTCAGTAAAATGAGTTGTTAGTGCCTTCATAAGAACTGTCTTTAAAGGTGAACTCCGGGCAAATATGAAGGACACAAATCAGAGCAGCACTGTAATCATTAATACACCATTATATGTATTTTTAAATGCAAGCAGTGCAAGTACCTGAATGTGACCTGGTATCAGCCTCTTATTTATATGTGTGAACGGAAGAAGTAGTACAAGGAGCCAATCCGTTCATGTGCTGACAAGGAGCATGAAACAGGAAGAGCAAAGCAAAGTAACAGGTGAGTTCATGACTGTGCTGCTTCTCCTTTCACTGTCCAGCGACACACTCTGGGGATGGGGTGGTCCAAGATGACCTGGGCTCAGAGGACATATTTTGAACGATGCTGGCCATCATACTGAAAACATCTAGCAACAGAGAAAAATACGGTGTGGGAGATCTCTGGTTTGAAGCTTAATATTGCACCAAAAGCTAGTTGTGTTTATATATTTCAATGGGCTATTCATTTTTAACATGTTCTTCTTGGCTAGGGTTATGCTTTAGGATCCCACAGCAGAAAATCATATCTATACCTGCAGTGAAAAATGACAGCTTCTGATTTTGTAAAGCCTGCCATATGCGAGCAAACACGCATGTGTATGTAGTGTCACAGCTTTCTTCAACAGTCCCCAACAACATTTGCTTTGTGGTCTGAATGTGACAATTCAATCAGTGGCTTAGTTATGAAAAAATAGAAACCAGATAGCATCTTCCAAATGAAACAAGCAATCCATTTCTGATCAAGGTTTCAGATATCTCTTCATTGCTGGTGAAATAGGTCCTTACAAATTCTAAAACAATATATCTCAACTACAGTCCTCTGAGGCCACCAACAGTCCTGCCACGGCTCAATACCCTTTTGAACAGTCTAGTTGCCTGGCTGTAATGCTATCAGACTTCAATACGTCGTTAGACAATGACCTTAACCCCTTCGTGACGGGAGACGCACACTGTACGTCCAGCCACAAAGGGACCAAATGGCTCGTCACGTACACTGTACATGACGAGTTATTTGCTGCACTAGAAGGCTGCTAACCGCTGAGAATCAGCGGTTACCTTTCAGTAATAGATGTCTAACTATCTAGAGATCCATTACTGAAAGGGTTAACCTTTTTCAGACACCCGATACCTTAATATCGGGTGTCTGAGAGTCACAGCAAAGCAGACACACATGTCGGCTTTTGCCGGCATTCTGACAGCTCGTATAGATCGAGAGATATCTCTCTCAAGCTATACTGGCTTTTTTTTTTTATCTTTTGACTTTCAAGAATAGATACAAAATGTTATGTATTAGACACATAATGTATCTATTCTTGAAAGTAGAATGTTTAAGTTTTCTGAAACATTCACTGACAGCTGAATCCTGAACTGCTGCAGGATCAGTGTCACTAACTTATTATCGGCTGTTCTGAAGTTTGAAGCAGCCTGATAATAAAAAAAAATGTATTAATTTATCAAGCAGTAATAGTGAGATTAATTCACAATGACTGCCTGATATAATTAAATAAATAAAATTTGTCAGTATAAAAAAAGTGAAAAGTGTAAATAAATTTAAAAAAATAGTGAAAAGTGTAAAAAAATTAAAAATAAGAGACAAATAAATGAATGTATGTATTGCATTTTTTTTTTAGCTGTGCTGGTTTTGTTAAAAAAAAATACTACAAATCAAAACTTTTTTTTTACGTTTTTTCCTCTTTTTTTAATTTGTATTTGTCCTAAGTGAGGCGTTAGACACACATATGTGATATAAATATATAGCCCTATCTGTCCTCTAAAAAACAATATATAATATGTGTGGGTGCACTTTGTAAGAAAGTATATTACTGACGTGGAAGAATCACACAGCAAAAATGTCAAAAGTGTGTCAGTCATTTACGAACAGAAACCAAAAACAAGCTCAGTCATGAAGGGGTTAAGCAAGAATCCACTTCAGGACTTCAAACTGCATTCTGACATCACTTAGATATTTGTATCAGGTCAGTGGCTTCTCTTGGATATTTGTATTGCGTCAGTGGCTTCACTTGGATATTTGTATCAGGTTCATCTCTTCTCTTGGATATTTGTATTGGGTCAGTAGCTTCACTTGGATATTTGTATCACATCAATGTATATTTGTATTGGGTCAAGGCTTCTCTTGGACATTTGTATTGGGTCAAGGCTTCTCTTGGACATTTGTATTGGGTCAAGGCTTCTCTTGGACATTTGCATTGGGTCAAGAAAGTTTCAAAGGCAAAGGATGATAGCCAAGCACATGGCATTTTCACAAGAGTTCAGCACTGTCAGCGTATGTACTTATCTCTGGGGGTGGTCTTTGTAGTCTAAATCAGGAGGGCAGCCTGCGGTGACAAAGCTGCTCCCACGTAAATACAGTAAAATGAGTGTGCATTGCCACCCTATGACAGAAGGTGTGTACATTGGCAGATGAAAATAAAGGGGAAAAAAGCCTGAACAAAAAATTATGGAGCCACCACATCTAAGGTCTGCAATATATTGCATTTGTATTCTTGGGTTTAGATAAGCTTGAACTCCGGCCAGATAAATTAGAGAAAATACATATAAGGTAGATGATTTCTGTCCATTCAGTCCTCAGATTCACACAGCTCTATCAAACAGCACAATGAAGAGGGTGACAACACCTTCGCTATTCCAACTAAAGAATACATGGGTGGCACCTAGGGTCAAGGCTTCTCTTGGACATTTGCATTGGGTCAAGAAAGTTTCAAAGGCAAAGGATGATAGCCAAGCACATGGCATTTTCACAAGAGTTCAGCACTGTCAGCGTATGTACTTATCTCTGGGGGTGGTCTTTGTAGTCTAAATCAGGAGGGCAGCCTGCGGTGACAAAGCTGCTCCCACGTAAATACAGTAAAATGAGTGTGCATTGCCACCCTATGACAGAAGGTGTGTACATTGGCAGATGAAAATAAAGGGGAAAAAAGCCTGAACAAAAAATTATGGAGCCACCACATCTAAGGTCTGCAATATATTGCATTTGTATTCTTGGGTTTAGATAAGCTTGAACTCCGGCCAGATAAATTAGAGAAAATACATATAAGGTAGATGATTTCTGTCCATTCAGTCCTCAGATTCACACAGCTCTATCAAACAGCACAATGAAGAGGGTGACAACACCTTCGCTATTCCAACTAAAGAATACATGGGTGGCACCTCCCTGTCCCCAGCCTGTTTGGACAGTAAAGGAGCAGCAGCAGACTGATGTCATCCCTCTGCTCTCAGCTTGCTCTCTGTCAGCCTATTTGCATGCAACACACCATGATTGGCTCCTAATGCTGCCCCTTCCTCTCCGCCTTGCTGTGCAAGGGATTGGAAGAAGCTAGAATTATGTTAAGTTCAGGTATTTACAGTAGTTGAATTTTATGAAAATAAATGTAATCTATTAATGGATTTAGAGATGCATTGATTTGTGTCTTCTATCTGCCTGGTGTTCAGCTTTCACAGTCCTTTTTTTTTTCTTTTTTCTACTGCTTTTAACGCCGAAAGTGTTAAATTCAGCAAATCCTTTAAATAAGCATCAATAAGTACATGCCACATAGTGACTGCCAGATGAAAAAGTATATTCTAACAAGCTGCAGCTTCATAAATAACATGGATTGTACCTAACTCTGCAAATTAATACCAGAGGGAAATTACCTAGTATTTAATTAGCAGTGGAGTAACAAACCCTCAAACTTTTAATTACAAATATTTATTTAAAACTAATTAGAGTTTGCAGGATTTATTGGGATTGTGCAAACTTTACATGTCATTATTAGGCTGGCCATACACTGCTTGAATTTTGAAAAAATAAATACATCAAAAATGAGCTTTGTGTTGACCTGTCAGGCCACCACTCCATTCAACAAAAGCTGATTTGTCAATCTTTTTTTGTGAATCAGCTGAAAACTGTCAGGTGAACAGTGACTAAAGCCAATTGGCTGCAGTCACTGTTCGGGTATTCTGACAGTTATGGGTGTTGGCTGTCAAATCACAATAGCCCGGTAGGGTAGATTCCCCCATTCACACTGTTTAGGGTGGATCAAGCATTTTTGCTTGTACAGTGTGTGGCCAGCTTAAGTCCTGAAATGACCCCCAAGAGGACGCAAAAGTACAAGTCAGAAAGAGACCACTTATCAGCTGCAATGGATGATAAGAGAAAGCTGCAAACATTCAGTTATTGGGGGCCAAATGCTTTCTCCTGTCTTTTCATCCTTAGTTACAGAATAACATCTGGGGAGCCTTGGGCAATGCCTGGGGCAAGGGGCAGATAAGGTAAAACTATATATAGAGTAGGGAGCTATTCTTGCAATAGTATTATCCCTAGTTTAGACCTTTAATTTTAGAGGTTATTGCATTGGTTCTAGGTGAGGCACTTCTAGTTGAGCAACTGTGTAATGGCTAGAGAAAGTGTTGCATGCACACACCCCTTGTTCCTTTCCCACCCTGCTGCTTCCACTGTTACAAGTGCATGCGGGTAATCCAGTCTTATGGTCTCCAGTCTTTTTCCACTGCCCACCTACAGTGACATGTTCACGTCCAGCTGAATGTGACCCTTAGTAGACCTTACTGACTTTATTTGTGAGTACACGGTGCTATGTCTCACTTTGGTTTAGCTGCTCACCACTATTCAGTGCAACATGTGTATTAGAAGACACTCTGAGGATAGTCCCACTGCAATGGGTGACCTCATTCCATACGCCTCTTTTGTTCTGGGGAGACGCTCGATCGCTTGTGTCAGAAGCTGTCACTGCCGT
>NW_017307727.1:0-13357 GCF_000935625.1 Nanorana parkeri
TCCGGTATGTTGTGCGCGCAGATAGTCGGCAGCATGGATGGTTTCTGGGAGGCCGATGATCCTTAGATTGTTGCGCCGGGACCGGTTTTCCAGGTCCTCCACGCGATCCATGAGGTGCTGGATGTGGCGTTGGGCAGAGTTGGTGTGAGAGGAGGAAGTTTCTGCACTCTCTTCCAAAAGCACGATGCGGTGCTCCGCCTCTGAGATTCTCTGGGCCTGGTTCAGTAGCTCCTGTCTCAGAGTTTGGATGCCTTTGGAGACCGCTTTGTGGACAACATCCTGAATGGTAGGTTTCAATAGATTCGCTACTTCTGCCGATATGAGGCCATGTTCAGACAGCGCCGGCATGTCTTCATCCGAAGAAGCGCTAATCGCCGGTTTGTCAGTGGCGTCGGCCATCTTGGCTGATAACGGCCGTTTTCCGCGGTTCGGGGTGGCCTTGCCTCGGGGCGTGTGGCGGCGTTTGGACAGGAATCTCTCCATGCGGGAGGGGAGAGTGTACCCTAGAATCGATGCGGGGTTATTCGAATCGCTGTAGTATGATTTTATATCAGTTATATCCCTGGCTGCGCGGGAGCTCTTTTCCTCTGCAACCGCTACATCAGGCGCCGGAACCGGAAGTCCTTAAGTGCTTTTCTTATGAATTTGAGTATGAATTGCCCCACAGTGCCTACAGCTATAGGAGGTCTGTGAGCACTTGTTTACCACTTATTAATAATATGTAAATCTCCACAGTCTGATAACAGGGTTACTTAAAATTAGGGTTGGGCTTGATGTTAAAGCCGAACGTGAGTTAGACTCAAACATCGGCATTTCGTGTGTTCAGTGAACACATGAACTGTCAGGGTGTTCGGCGGGCTCTTCGCCCGCCGAGCACCCCGTGCACGGCACTGTGCCTTGTGAGCCCTGACTGTCTAAAGCCTTGCATCTGACCACAGGTCAGGTGCAAGACTTTGCCCAATCAGGGCACAGAGAACTGCGAGAGCCATGATTGGGCAAAGTCATGATGACTCTGCCCAATCATGGTTCACCTCTTACAACTGTAAACAGTTGGGCGAAGCTTGCTGTCACTGCTAGCTCTACCCAAATGTTTATTTGTTACTCAAATCTGTCAAAATGCAATTCTGCGCAGGTATTCATCACAGCAGACAGGGCAGCGGTCCTTGTTTTAAAAAAAATTATTTATATTTATTTTTTTATTGTTGTATTTTATATTGCTTCGAGTCGTCATGGACAATGCTGGACGCTGTGATTGACGTTAGATTACGTCGGTGGATCCATTTATTTTTTTCAAATAAAAGACTTGTCAAAAACATCTTTTGTTTTTTTTTTCAAATAAAGGATTTTTTCAAAAGTCTGGCCTCTTTTTTGTTATACTTTTATTTAACCCTTTCGTGAATGGGTAGTGGTACAAGTACTAGGTACTAGGGGGAGGGGGCGCATCTAGATGTCCCTTTATTAAAGGAGTACCCTTATGTGAATAAGCCCCCTGCCCACACCCTCACAACCAACACCCCAGGGCTTGTGGGGAAGAGGTCCTTGTCCCCGTCGGCACGGGGGCAAGATGTTTTTCCAGGGGTGACCCTGGAAAAGCACCCTCCAAGTGCCGAGGGCATGAGGCTTAGTATCGCAGGCCTGGATCACTCGCCCCCCCCCTTTTCCTGCCCTGCCAGGCCTGTGCTCGGTTTAAGGGTCTGGTATGGCATTTTAGGGGGGACCCTATGCCCCCCCCATTTTGGGGGTGGGGTTCCTCCTTAAAATTCCTACCAGACCTTTTAGGACCTGGTATGACTTTAAGGGGGAACCCCACACACTTTGTTATTTTTTTTTTTACATGGGGTCCCTCCTAAAATTCCAACCAGACCTTGAGGGGGGGACCTTGACTTTTGGGGGGAACCCCATGCTTTTTTGTTAATGGGGTGCCTTCTAACATTTCTACCAGACCTAAATGATCTGGTATTGTTTACCTAAATGATCTGGTAAAGTTATTTTTTTCTTTACAAATGTCAGTTTTGCTGCAGCAGGTACTATACATTGTACAGATGCGCCACTTTACAGACATTTTAAGGCACATGTGTCAAACTCAAGGCCCAGGAGCCGAATCCGGCCCACCAGGCCATTTCCTAGACTTCTACTTTCATATCTAGGTATTAAGTTATTACTAATACCAGTGATAATCGAATGCAGAGGCAATTATGATAAAGATTAGATACATTTATATAGTCTTACAGATATCTTTGAGGGTAACCATAATGTTGATGTGGACCACAATTAAAATGAGTTTGACACCCCTGGCACGATATTTAAAGTAATTTTTTATTTTACTGTTACCTTTTGAACTTCAAATTTATTGTTAGTCTTTTGAGTTCGAATTTGAACTTTTCCCACGAAAGTTTGAATTTGAAGCGAACACAGGGGTGTTTGACTCATCACTACTTAAAATGTATTTTCACTTCTGCAGTCAAATTTAAGAAACTCCCACTATGTTTGTAATGTGTTCCTATTCACGCAGCATGCCTTTAAACAATAAAAAAAATAACCATTATATGTTTCTTTGAAGCAGGATTACACACAGGACTGAAAGCTGTTCTGAGGAATTTTAGTGGCATAAAGAGGGATGGTTTCCCCCAATAACACACAATTCAGAATCTGACGCCTGATATTTGTTAGGACAGATACCGGAAATCTAGTTTACAACTGATATCGACATCTGCCAGCACAGTACAGACAGGATTAGGTATGGAAGAAACCGATCCGAAGTTCCCAACACTCCTTCACAACTGCTATCAACGTTATTGCAAACTGAGCTTCAACCTTCACCTCTTCTTGTGAACACACTCACATGTCAACAAGACCTTATATTACAAGGTCTAAAATAGTGATCCTCTATAGCCTCCATGCTGGTGAGGTGCCGACTTTCAGTCCCAATTGCAGTTCCAACCAATTCTTTCTATTAACCACTTCGCCAAGAGAACCTTGTTATGCAAGATCTTAGAATGGCAATTTCCTTTAGCCTCCCGACCAGTGAGATAGCGCCTCACACTCCCGATTGTAAAGTCGCTCTTCTGAGTTTGCTACTCTCTTGCAATGAATGAAAGACAAACCATAGTGCGCACCATAGATAACAAACAATTTATTTAAAATGTGCTCACATAAGGACAAAAAAAGTTTCAAATCGATCTTTCTGCACCTCCTAGCTCCTAAGCCAATTTTATTTTTAAAAATGTGATTGATTTTTTTTTGTTTGGCACCTTCTTGTATTTATAATACATGCGAATAAATTATACTTTTCCTTTGTATATGTTTTTTGTATGTACAATAAATACAACTAAATACTAATATAACAATATACCTTATATTGACCAAGGTAGGCCTATGGATGCCTACGAATCAGGATAATTTTTAACTATAAGAGAGAAATGTCTTGTACATACAAAAAATGTTTGTCAAAATAAGACAGGTGAAAGAAAACTTCCCAAACCAGCTGTAGATTTTCCTTCTTTCTTATCACTTATCTTTAGATTTATCTTTTTCTTTTCTATTTCCACTCCACTCTGTACAAGCCAAAGGTTATATGTCACAGTGAATTCTGTGGAAGTAACACAGTACATGCCACATTCAATTCTTTATGTGTCACAGGGTGTACAGTATGCCAAAATCAATTCTGTAAAAGCAGCATCAAGCAGGACATATAGAGATGCGCCAAGCTGATAAAGAGGATCTTGATTAATTCCACAAAATGAAGAGTACAGGAATCACCAATAGTGTGTCCAGCTACCAATACAATAGAGGAAGAATGCAGGTTAATAGGAGTGACAGGTAGTTAAACGTAATCTTACCTTTTCTCTATCTCATTAACAGTAATTGGTTTTATTTGTCTCACCAAAAACACTTTGGTCTCCTACTATGCATTAGTTTACCAGTTAATAAGACATTACATCAAAGACTGAACAGATATTTAAAGTGGACCTGAGCTCAAGAATTGAAGATTTGCTATCAGGGAACAACTAGAAATGGTAATTGTACCCAAGCTGAACTAAAAATAAATCTAACTATCTGGAATTTCAACTGAAAAATAGCATTGCTTTGTTTTACATGTAACTGTGCCTAGGCACTCCTGTTCTTTAGCCTCCTAGCTGTATATTTACAGTGTGAGATAATCTAAGGCACTGGTTTCTCTGACTGCTAGTGCCATGAGATTTGGTTAGTCACTACTGTGCTGCTATCTGTAAAAAAAAATCTACATGCTACTGCTTCAATTATTATTTAGATCTGTGCTTTCAAAACCATTACCGCAATTCCTTGTTCACTATTCCGACAGACATCCGATCACCAGTCATCAGGAAGCCAGCTCTGACATGAAGAAGGAAAGCCCTGGTCCTCTAAATGCAAATAGGTTGTTTACTTTGAAAGGGAATTTTCACTTTGCAGGGAAATTTTTCTTTAGCTTAGTAAATGAGATAAAGATCAGCTGACTTCTATCATACAATAATGTGCAAACAAGAATACTGTTTTTCTTTTATTTTCCTTGCATCTTCCTTGCATTGAAGTTCCATTGCAAAGTGAACAGCCTATTTGCCTTTAGTAAATCAATCTCAGAGTGTGGAGCAAGGTATTGTAAGGCAGTAATAGGGAAAACAATCAGCTCCAGGGAGCCTACAGACAACACCGGGGAATACTCCTTTGTCATCTGCTTTTATTTTTTGGGCACAGCTTCCATGTTACAGGTCCTCTTGAACGAGGTTCTCCAGCTACATAGTAAATCATTCTACTGATTGTAAAGGTGCCCATACACTGTGCGATTATCACACGATAATTGTGTGAAATCCCACGATCGTACGATAATCGCAAAGTGTATGGAAGACGTGCGACCGTATTTACTGTACGGTCGCACGTCTTTTGTCTAAGGAGCATGCTAGAAAACCAGCCGATAATCGTACGATTTTCGGCTGGTTTTTAGCATGATCGTAAGATCAATGCCGCACGGGCTGGTGTGCGCACGCGCACACTGCCCGTTCAGCATTGCGGTCATCGGAAGCCCGCCCATCAGGGGGGCGGGCTTGCGATGATCGCAAGTACGATCTGCCTGTCCAAGATGGGCAGATTGTACGTTTTTTAAATTACTTTACAACCATCGCAAGACTAAGGTCTTGCAATGGTTGTAAAGTGTATGGCCACCTTAACTCTCAGTTTAGTATACTGAAGAGTGGCCCTTTTGGAACTACCCAGTTTAACAATAAATGAGACCTTCATATTTAGAACTTAAACTGGGATGCCAGAAACATTCACTTATAATAGTGCTTCATGAGCATCACTGTGTCTGAATAGTCCTTAGTCTACCAGCAATGTATAAAACTGCAGTAGAAAGGTCTTGTTGCACTACGATGCTGTGGAAAAACAATGGGCAGAATAAGATTAGGGTATTTCTATTTAAAAAAAGAAAATAAATCAATCAGGCTGAATAATTTTTTTTTTATTTTGACCACAAATAAGTAATTTAAGGTTGTTCACTTATGATTCAGTTTTTGAAAGACAATTGTAGAATATGATTTTGTTTATTATATTTTATTATAGGGGTCTATTCACAAAGCAGTCGAAGGATCTAGCCGTAGCACCGAATGGCCGGCCATTGGAAGGGGGAACTCGCCCTGAAAAGCCCATAGTGGCCTGATTGAACACCGGCTGTAAGGTACGTCGGGCTCCTGCCAGCAAACTCACCGCGGTACTCTTGCCTCCCCCTATCCCTACAGGCGAGAATTTTAACGGAGAGCATATGCCTCAGCTCGACTGAGCCACGCTGAAAGTCGAAACTGGCCGAATGGCAGGCCATTGGCCGGCCCACAGCCTGCTTCTGACAGCTGGGAGGAGCCAGCCGTCATCTCATGGTGGCTCCGGCCACTTGCAGAGAGATCAGCATCCCTGGTTACCAGCTAACCAGGGACGCTGTCATTACACACTGAGAGCGGCCTCTCCGTGTTCTCAGTGTGTAATGTCAGATGGCATCTGCCATTCCTGCTCTGGATGATCTGGTAGTCTAATAGGCTTCCAACCGCCCGTGAGAGAAACACTTTCTCACAGAAAGGTTCACTCTGCTCAATCGATCCCTGCTCGGTTTTTTCTTTTCTTATTTTCTTCTGACGGCTATGTAGTATTTGACAGCTGAGAATTTCATCCAACAAATGAAATTTTGTCCAGACTACCACTAACGAATTTACTACCACTAAATGATTTTCATGTACAAGATGTTCAATGGTGACAGCAACATTAGCAACAAACTCTTTAAGATTAACTCCATTACACAAACTAGAGGCCACCACCTAAAATTGGTGGAAAAAAAATTCCAGCACAAGGGGCGAAGGGGGTTCTTCACAGTAAGAGCGGTCAGGGTCTGTAACTCACTGCCACCGGCAGTGATTTCAGTTAAGAGTGTGGAATCATTCAAGAAGCTTTTGGATGATTTCCTGAGGACAGTAATATACAGGGGTACAAGTACTCCTAAGAATGACCTATACACATCAGCAATAGGTTGGACTTATGTCTTTATTCAACCCAAATACAATGTAACTATGTAACATGTCTAATATCAGCACTGATGTTGTCCTGGAGCCTTTTGGCAACCACTTCTTGTGCACATGCATGCACTCCAGCAGAGCCTGTACATCTTTTCTCAGGGCATGTTTCCTGGTGGTGGCAATAGTGATGCATGTCTGTGCAATGTTCCTCGGTATGACTGCCTGTAGTGTCCGCTAGCAGAGCATGTGACAGGTTGTCACCCTTTAATATGATAGGGTCTGAAGAAGAACCTTTATGACATGATCATCAGGCATTATTTTAATGAAAGCTGTAGATTTAAATTGAGAAAAGAAAAAGGACTTTTATGAGATTTTAGTGATTCATCTATGATAAAAAATGTAATTTAACATGTGGATATTTAAGAGCTTAATAATAAGAGCTTAATAATAAAGTTTGCACTGAAACTCAGGGACATTTCCAGGGACTAAAATGTATGATTGTTCTAATAAATCATGGATACTTGGCAACTGTGCCCTTGGATCTGCATAATGTTTGAGTTTTATAACCACCCAAAAATGTAGATATTGGGATCTGTATCAACAAACCAAAATTATATGGAAAATACTGATCTGCATGGTTTGTTAAACTGATTTATAAACATTAGGCGGCCCAGTAAATGACAATATGATAAAATCAGATGTAAGTTGAGAGTCAAGACAAGAAACACAAGGAGACATTTCCATTTATAAGCGTTAATTGATTCATGTATCTCTTTTATCGTGTTTTATTTATGCTGTAATCTAAAGAATAAGGTACCAGTGTTCAAGGTGCAGTTACCAATTATTCACACTTGCAACTATCAGAGAGCAGTTGAAGGGCATTAAAAAATACACAGAAAATGATTGTATATTGTATTGTATCTACAGTATTTTACAAAAGCAGATCGTGATTAACTAAAACAGAGCTTTCAAATTAATCATTTAAAATGGAAAATTCAATTACAGTTGACAAAAGCATGAAGTACAATGCTTATTGTGAGGTAGTGTTATAATGACGGCCATTCCAGCAATTATAAATTAAATACATAGCCTGCACTAGTATAATAAATAAAAAAAAGTGTAAAACACACCACAACGTCAATATTGATAAAAGAAACAGTATCAATGTGTTAATTCTTTGGCAACAAAAACAACATAGATTTTGTTTGTGACAATGGTACAATAAATTAAAATCATCAGAGATTTAGGAAGGACCGTTCTTGTCATACCAACCTACTAACATTCTACGAAGAGGTGAGTACAGTAGAGATCTGGATGGAGGGAGACCAGTGGATGTGGTATATCTGGATTTTGCCAAAGCTTTTGACACGGTACCACATAAACGCTTAATACACAAACTAAGATCTATGGGCATAGATGAAATGGTGTGTACATGCATAGAGAACTGGCTACAAGAACATGTCCAGAGAGTATTGATAAATGGCACATGTGTGATATAAATATATAGCCCTATATGTCCTCTAAAAATCAATACATAATATGTGTGTGTGCACTTAGTAAGAAAGTATATTACTGCGTGGAAGAATCACAGCAAAAATGTAAAAGGTGCGTCAGTCATGAACGAACAAAAACTGAAAAAAGCTCAGTCATAAAGAGGTTAATGAAGATAAACTGCTCCCCAAAGACTCTTCTGAATTCAACACTACTGGAAGTGTCACATGCGTGGTGCCCTACTGTGCTCTGTGGGTGCTCCTGCTGACATCCCCATCATTATAGCACACAGTAATGACATAGTTGAGTCACTGCTCTGTGTCTACTTTTCGGCTTGAGCTATTGAGCTCTGTAAAGAACAGTTTTTTTTCCTTTACAGTAGAGCAAGGAACCAGTACTAAGAAAATATGTCCTTGAGTTGGAAAAAGTCCAGCGGAGGGCAACCAAACTAATTAGGGGTATGGAGGACCAGAGCTACGAGACGAGGCTACTAAATTTAAACATGTTCACATTGGAGGTGAGGAGATTAAGGGGGGATATGATCTCCATGTACAAAATGTTCAATGGTGGTAGCAACATTAGCGATAAACTGTTTAAAATTAACTCCATTACAAAAACTAGAGGCCACCACCTAAAATTGGTGGGAAAAAAATTCCAGCACAAGGGGCGAAGGGGGTTCTTTACAGTTAGAGCGGTTAGGGTCTGGAACTCACTGCCACAGGCGGTGATTTCAGCAAATAATGTGGAATTGTTCAAGAAACTTTTGGACGATTTCTTAAGGGACCGCAATATACAGGGGTACAGGTACTCCTAGAATGAGATCCTAATAGTTTGGACTTGATGGACTAATGTCTTTATTCAACCTCAAATACTATGTAACTATGTAACTATGTAAGGAAGATACTGGAAAGAATGTGAATAGCTCAATATGAGAATTTTTCATATGCAATATTTACCTAATCAAAGAATTTGGTTTTAGTTTTGATCATAATAAATAAAGAAAATATGTATTAAACCACTATGCAATTTATTTTATGACTTCACTTAGTCAATTGTTTGTCCATATAAAACACACAAACATACATAAAAGCCACAAAAAAATATGCTTAAAAGCAAGCACATTGTAAACATGTAGTACTACATATCCTTACTAAGCTACTTGCAAAATGAAATGTGACTTTAACAGTACTACATCATAAACTATTATACAATTAAGCTGAGGCTTTTATTGAATATCACATAGCTTAACCTCTTGCCGTCCGCCCGTAGTAAAAAAACGGACGGACGGCACTGCAGCATCTGCGGGTTGCATTACTAACATGAAACCACTATTTGGCTCAATATATCGTATGTTAGTCCTTTCATACCTCCATCTACGTTTTCCTAATTCTTCCACCAATTATGCACATACAGATAAGTCAATATTAGTCATAAAAATGTCATGAGTTTTAATAAATTTGCATAGCTTCCTCAGTAAAGCATCAGAAGTAAATCTATGAGCAATCAAACACAAGTTTATAAGCTACATATAGTCATATAATTACATATCTTTTTTATAGTCTGTGTTTTTTCCTGTATGTGTTTTTTAATACTTACACAACACAGACAGGAAAAACAATAATAAAACAGGAAGACGTTCCAGACTTCTGTCCTAAATTTTACACCCTAGACCTGCCTCTTTTTCTAAAAACCCTGTACAAAAATTGTATAATACCAAATCAAACAGATTTTTATTTTCTTTTTTTTTTAAAGTGTTCTTTTTAGAATATTTGTGAATTGCACAATACATATGTCCCTCATACAATTACGATCACTACTACTTATGATCACTGCTACCTGATGCAATTTATAACTTTGTGATAGTTATTTGCTTACATAAGAGGTGTTGTGCTCATAACAAGAAAGACATCAGCTTAGTTTGTATAAGTTGCTTTGGTTTTTATTGACTTAATTCCTTGGAGAGCCAAATTCATAAAACGTATAACTGTTATGTTTTATTGTGTAATTCACTCCCTGAGGAGTCTGTGTCACAATGTAACAGATGCACTTGTGTTACCTTGTAGCAATATATCTGCCCAGCGCTTTGCCATTTGGATTCAGTTTCTGCTTACATATTGCTTTAGTGACAAAAAGAAGACAATGAATAAGTAACAATAAATTATATAGTATATTTTAGTGTTGTGACTGCTTTGTCACTGTAAAAAAACTGGTATACATTACCTATCTTCCACACGATTGTCTGTTATATATAAAGATAAGGTTCATAGATTTTATAGAGAAAGTAATTTATGGCACAGTTTTACTTGTCACCTGTGGTCCATTCATATCATTTGTTTTTATTGATCTAATTCCCTCTTGCCAAAGTGATCCTAGGTTTACTACTGCAGAACATGTGTAATCATAGGCTAATTAAATGAGTCAGTGCTGATGTATAGATTTTACTGTACCAATTTTTAAAACAGTATTGCTGGTATTTTGAATTGGTAAGGTACCTCTTAGCCAGTCTATCTATCTATCTATCTATCTATCTATCTATCTATCTATCTATCTATCTATCTATCTATCTATCTATCTATCTATCTATCAAAACACCAGTCTAAATTGAACCTGCCAAAGGACACATATGGGGGGGGGGCGGGGGCGGGGGCTCAGCTCTAATTCTCACAAAAATATGTCAGCAGAAAGCCTGATATATTTCTACCAATGTTTGTGGTTCACGGACCTTCAGAAGGAATGCAGCAAATTGTCTGATCAATTAATTGCAATGGTAATGCACTGCAAGGGCCTTTGAACTTTAGTCAGCTTGCTTAGAAGGGCCAATCATAGGCACTTTATTATGTGCCAGCCCACTAACTATAAAAGGGGAAGGGTGCAGAGAACCCATAGCGTAAGTGTATTGGAAGCTGTTGCAGGGAAAGGATAGGGAAAGTACTTAAATTCTGATTACTAACTTTTTGGACACCCCTTTGCTGCCTTTTTTGCTTTTATTGTGGGCTTATTTGTCTTTTTTATTCTGTCATTGAACGGTCACTTGTCCTGCTACTGTTCTGTCCTTAGAGTCATGTTAGGATCTTAAGGTAAACTGTTTGTTTGTTTTTTCAACAAAGCTGCCTTAAAAAAGTGAGCTTTTGTTTCAGGAGTCATTTATTTTTGGGATATATTGTTTTTGAATTCCTTTTTTATTTTTGTTTGCTGCAAGGCTTGCAAGTCAGCCTCTGTTTCAGGGGTGACATTTTGGGGTTTTCATTTCTTTTCAGGCTTTCTTGTCTTTTTAAGGACCTTCTTTTGGATGCTCAAAACGCAGCATCATTTTTGTTGCCAATCTGTTCTGGTATGTGCCTATTGTTTTCAGCACACTGCAACATATTTTGGAAGAAAATGAAAAAAAAACACCATAAAACTGAGAGTAAAATCAGTGTGTACCAAATTCACCTCACACTATCACCCATATGCACTTCACCCTCAAAAATAAACATAAGGCATACACTGATTATGCCTATTATATTTGATTAAAACTGTGGTGCTGCTGTATCATCTCCAGTATCTTCATTCTTGTAGTAAAACCCCTACCTATGCTCTTTGCCTTTGGGGTCTAGCATTGTTAATTATAAATTGTTCTGCTGTGGGTCAATTTTACACTGCCATGTTATTAATTGGTAAAGCAAAACCCCTACCTGTGTTCTCTTTGTCTCTAGTAAATTTGGCCCTAGCATTGCTATTTAATATTGTCCTGCTGGCCAATTTTATACTGCTGTGTTTTCTGTGGTCTCTTAATTAATACCTGCCTGTACTTTTTGTCCATTGTACATTTTGGTCAATTCAACTTTATTAAAAATATCCTGCTGCTGGCCAATTTAACACTGCTGCATCATCTGCAGTCTCTAAATTCTTAACAGAAAAGTATATGGAGCCAGAGTGGGACACTGCAGCTGTCACATGCTGGCTCTAAGACACATGCTGGCTCTAACATGACTGCTGATCAGTCAGGTCTGGTTTCTGCTACTTGTTGAGAGCATTGACCCTCAGTCACTGCCCCTTGAAGGGAATTGCTCCCTTCCGAGAACGGAAACTGGCCAGATTCGCTCTTCCCCACTTGTTACAGGTTTTGTTTAAATATCAACATCCCTTCACACAACTTTCCTTGTACTCTTAGAAGCCCCTAGTGAGCTGTGAAGTATAGTGCATGTGCAGGGCCCTGCACTAAATTTGAATGGGCTGCCCATTAACATCCACAAGTGGCTAGGCAGTCTATTTAATTATATATCTGGGGCCCATACATGCACTGTACATTGCAGGTCAGCAGCTCCATGGAAGTTTGTAAGGCATTCTAGCCAGGGGTAGGACATGTAACATTGATAGAGTTAAATGGACAGCCCATTAAAATGTGTCAAGCAGGTAGTCTATTAATCTTTATGACTGGGGTACATGCATGTATTTCACAGATTGCCCGCTCCATGGAACACATGCCAAGCAAAGAGCCTGGCAGCCTTATTTTTTTATGACTGCTGCCAGTGCATGCATCGTACCTGACAGCTAGCCGACACCATTAAAGCTCCAAAGGCTGTATTAGATTATTATTAATCTATACACCTAGATTATTGAACGATAATTGTGATGGCTTTCTGTGGGCAAATGCTTTTGCTTATTGTGATTTTTTTATGGCATCAAATATCAGGTTTGCTTGAGTCATAATGTTATTCAAAATATAGCCAACTAACAGTCAGCACCAGTTGACCTAGTATACTAGTGAGTGACAGCATAAAACAATTAGGCTTCCACTTGAAGTGTTTCACAGAAAAAAAGGATAAAATGCAATTGCCAAAACATATAAAATAATGCTCTAATTTTATTTTGGCGCAAAGGTGCTCAACCCTGTCTAATCTTTAGGCCCTGAGTGGTTTGTTCTTCAATTGAAAATTCAGTACTAGTAAAAGGAGAGGTAGTCACCCTCCAAACAGAGGCATAGCTTGGGGAGGGCCAGGGTGCGGTTGACCAGGGTGCCAAATTTTATAGGGGCACTGCGGGTAGCCATCCCTCCTGTACTGGGCCCCATTGGGTCAACAGGGGAGCCTGTGCTCAGGCTGGAAGCTGCTGCTTTGCAGCTCTCTCTTCTCTGCTGGGAGCCAGCTTCATGGTGTACAGCGGTGCTCCTGCTCCCGATCAGCCGACGAGTGGCAGCCTGGCCAGCTGAGCTCTCATTGCACCTGACGGTGAGCGTCCCACTACACGCACAGTGTACTTCACCTCAACTGGTCATCCGGCCACAAGATTCACCTTCCAACATCCATGGACTGAACAGAAGCCCCACAGCCCGGAGCTCACTCCCACACAGACCAGCCACAGATTCCGCCCTG
>NW_017307727.1:13474-29042 GCF_000935625.1 Nanorana parkeri
GGAGCTCGCTCACCCACACCCAGTATTTAAAGTTTTTTATTTTTATTTATATATATATATAAAATAAAAAAAGTTTCTTTTTTTTTTTTAAGAAAGTGCTTTTAAAGTTTTTTTTAAAGTTATTTAAGGTTTTTCCATACTGTCCACACCTGTTGTGCGCTCGCCACTCCCATTGCTTTAAACTTACAAAATCTGCAGGGTATCAAATAATTATTTTCCTCACTATATATATATATGTATATATCTATTCTATCTTTAAAAGTATAATAGTTTTACACATATTTCTCTTTATTTATTATGGCATTTTCTCTATCTGCATGGCCTGTCGTTATGACCCAGCATAAAATATACATAGAAAATGTAGCTTCTGTAATGGTTTTTAAAGGAAGGTATTTTGCTGGCAGATGAATAGAATGGAAAAGCCTGGAAGCTGTAATTTGTAACCAAAATGTTTAGGTTTCTTTTTCAGACCAATGCATTTGATTATAGAAAAACTTGTTTGGAAAAAGACTTATGTTCTGTATCTTTGTTCCTTGCTGAAACACAATATAGTTAAAATGTCCAATTGAAAGGTATGGCTACATCAAAATTCATAGGCTTGTGTTGAATTAATTTTCCAAGTTTTTATGTTCAATATAAACTTTATTAAAGCAAAAAGAAAAAGAAAAAAAAGAAAAATTGGAACTAAAAAAATGCAGAATTTAAAGTAATGTGTGTATTTGATTTTAATATAAAAGAAGGAAGTATCTATCTAGGTACATATCTACCCCTGCTACTGGCAAATAAAATAAAGGAAATCACAACATACAGTAATCAAAATACATTACCTTGATTTGTAATAGTGGCCCTTTAAAGGCATATAGAGTACTTAAAGAACCAAATAAATGTTTATAAGATCTGTTAAATATAGAGGCAAGACAAAGCAATGCTTTCGTTTCTAGAAGAAAAGATGTATTACAGGTTTAATATTACTGCAATATTGCTGATGAATTGGAATTTTAGTTTTTCTCCTCGATTTGTAACTCTGTCTATTTTGGTGAGTAGATATGAAGGGTGTAATTATCTAAAGGTATCAGAGAGTTCTAAGTTGCACAAATGATGTTATTGAATCTTTAGACGAAATAAAAAAAAAAGTCAGAAGAGGATGTGACTGTTTTTCTGGTGCATGTTAAAAAGGACCAGAAGGGGATATGCCTAAAATAGAAAAAAAAGGCTTTCTGGCATCTCCAGCTAAAAGACAGTACACTTAGTTACTTATATGATGGAAAAGTATCATTTTTGTTGTGAATACCGGTACAGTAAAAGGTACCCAAGAAAGGATGTGCCTAACCTGCTCTCCTGTCCGAGGAAATATAATGGAAGATGGCCAGGAAAGAGGATGTTAAGGTACTATGTATGCTTTCTTGACCCCAGAAAATAATACATAAAATGCTATGATGTTTCTACAAGAAGGAACATTCTTCCAATATGCAACATTTCTGAATACAATCATATCATACCATAGAATTCCACACAAAATTTGCCGTTATGAGCAATGATCAGTGGTCAGCAACTACATAATGTACTGAACAAACAGAACCACAAGTGGCAGATGAACAGGGATATGACCAGATTTGCCAGTAGGGTGAACTGAAGTACAGTATGTCACCTGCCCAACTTTATAATAGAAAAAGTCCCCACAATAATGCAGGAAGATATATAAAAAATATTTTAAAAAACTGACTCACTTAAAGGCCCACTACAGCAAAAATGAACAGCCCACTATAGTAAATAAATTAACAAAATAATTAACAAAATAAATAGTTAAATAAATGAGACACTTATCTAACTTTGCATGCTTGTTGATAAAGGTAATCTTTTACTAAATCATATCAATGGATGTTTTTCTGGCTCCAAAATGCATTGCATACATATTGCATTAAGAAATAAATTGAGTATGAAATGGAGATAACAAAAGAGCAACATTAACCAGCTGATTAAATAACTGTGTTTGCTCTGTTAGATTGAAAATCCTGAGAGATATGATTTTAAAGCAAACACTGATGCAGTAATTGAGATTAGCCTAAAATGTTAATTACCGGAGTTGGAATACAGACAATTTCTATAAGCAATAATGATTGTCATATTTACTTAGTAAAGCTACCATCATATTTGAATAAAGAAAACAAGATCACAGAGATTAAACAACCCACAGCATGTAAACTCTCATCTGAAGGGTCTGTAACCTAATGATCATGGCCTTAGTTATAAGGGAGGTTTTACCAGCTCTCAGAAGAGAAAATTGGATCTTACGTTTCCAAGAATCCATGTGGATCTCTAGGTAACCTTATGTATGGTAAACACTTTCTTCCTGAGGCACAAAGCCCTTAAAATAATAAAGATCTAATTTAAGAAACATTCACTGATCTCATATTCTCTGACATCTTTGTACTGAATTATTAGGCAACTGACAACAGTTAGAAAATGCAGTGCAGCAAGCAATGGAATGTGTAATTGAAATGGCAGCTGTGGTATAGCTGGTAGATGTTGGCATGGCATTCTTTCCGTGCCAATCCTTTGAGCTCCATTGAGGTGAGTACAGTCTCTGAGCTTTCTGGGGTTTAAACTTTTTTGATCAGGCCAAAACTGACCAAAAGAAAATAATATGAAAATCATGTGACCAAGAGTGATACAGTTATATGACTTTAATGAAATGCTTTCTTTCGAGTCATAAAAACCCTCAGATGTAACACCATCTACTGATGGCTACTGATGAACTCATGTTACAGGATGGAATCTTATATGTGCTCAAGTAAGCATACAGAAAATGGCTGTTGATGGGCAGCCCATTCATCTCTATGACTGTGGCCTACTTTGCTCCTGGCTGGCTGTGAAAAACAGTGATTGCATGGGCTCCAGCTATAAAGATGAATGGGCCACCTAATTGACACATGGTTATGGGCAGCCCATTTATCTCTAATACTCTATCACTCTAGAATTAACTAATATACTTATATACATGTAAATGCACAGCATAGGGTACATTGTCCATAAGAACACAAAAAGATCAGGTAAGAGTTCTTTATTGCAGAAGAGACACATAAGGGTCTATTCACTAAGCTGCCGAAGGATCTAGACGTAGCTTCTGCTGATCCTTCGGCTAGCTTCGGCCCCAGGACCCCTTCGGTTCACTAGAACCGAAGGGCTGCTGTACGGGCTATTCACTATATCCCATACAGCTCCCGAAGTCGGCCAAGCGGGTCAGTCGAGCCGAAGTCATATGCATCAGCTCAACTGAGCCGAGGTGAAAGGCGAAACTGGCCGAAAGGCCGGCCATCGGCCGGCCGACAGCCTGCTACAGACTGCTGGGCGGAGCCAACTGTCATCTCACGGCTGGCTCCGGGCCACTTGCACAGGCAGATCAGCATCCCTTACCAGATAACCAGGGACACTGATCTCCAGATAGCCCAACTCTCCTGGCCGCCCGGGAGAGAGTTACTTTCTGCCGGAAAGTTTTACTCTGCTCGATCAAGGAGAGTAAACCTTTCCCTGCTCTGTTGTCTTTTTTTTTTTTTTCTTCTGATATCGGAGCCGTTGGCTGCCATCAGAACAAAAAAAAAATAAGCATAGGAATACATAGCTACATTCCTATTGGCTATTTCAATTTGCAATAGCCTATAGCAAACTAGCTATTTCATCCACCCACTGCTGCTGTCAATCAGCAGAGGGGACCTGCAGTTCTCCATCAGGTCCCCTCTAGTGATTGACAGCAGCAGAGGGCGGATGCAATAGCTAGTTTGCTATTGCAAATTGAAATAGCCAATAGGAATGTAGCTATGCATTCCTATGCTTATTTTTTGTTGTTGTTGTTCTGATGGCAGCCAATGGCTCCGATATCAGAAGAAAAAAAAAAGACAACAAAGCAGGGAAAGGTTTACTCTGCTCGATCGAGCAGAGTAAAACTTTCCGGGAGAGTTTGTGTTTTTATTATTTTTATTTTGACGGCAGCAGAACTGCCCGGCCAATAGAAAACAGTTGCGTGGAGCTAGCTGTCAGTGCTAGCTCCACCCAATCGTTTTCTATTCTTTTTTTCTACTTTTTAAACAATTTTTCTATTCTGCTCGATACCACAGAGGTATCGAGCAGGATTGCCGAGCCGAATGCCGCTGGGCTGCATTCGACTATTCACTCACTGCTGTTTGGCATCTGTGAGAATAGGCCGAACAGCAGCGAGAAGCCTGCCGGAGGTTCGGCTCAACTCTTTCCATTTCTACAACATCTTTTTTGTTAACTGATGCCCAAAACTGAATGGCACTTTGTATATTGTAATACACAAAAGTATCTTTCGAGATTTATAATCATTAGGTTGTCATCATAGCATGCTTTTATGTTATGCTCACTATTGCTATACTGTTTCACTGTTATAATGAAATGTTATACAGTACATGGAATGTTCATTTCAATTCATTACCCAAAACAAAAGATAATTCTGTATTTTTCATGTAATGTATACCTTCAAACAGCTTTTTTCTATATAATTAAAAAAGAACGTAAAGTGTGTGTCTGTTTTTCAATGCAAAACATTGATGTTGTAGCAGAAAACCTGCCTTAGTAAAAATTGTATTTCTGTCTGCTCTGAACTCCAAAGTCATTATACTGAAGTTGTTTATGGAATGAGGCTGATTTACTAAAGGAGTTGAGAATCTCTCCTTTAGTGTTAATATTCACTTTTGTGTATGAAGCACATTCCTGTTTAAAAATTTCATCTGAACATGATTGCATAACTGAAGTGCAAATTTACATAATTTATTGTGTAAAGACTCTCAACTCTGGTAGTAAATCAGTCCAATAGTGTGAAGATTCTCAACTCACTTAGCAAATCAGCCAAATATGCTTTCCTCTAAAACGTTTAGGGCAAACTGCACATATGATAAGCTATACCTAAAAAGTAAACATACATTTCCATAGTTTGCATTTTGAACTGCTAAGCACAAGTAAAGTATATCAATGTGTTACTATAAAGTGTATTTCAACTTTTGCAGTCAAATGTGAGAAAACCAGCACTGGGGAAGTGATGAGCGGATGACGTAGGACGCCGGCCACGACTCCGCCCACAAGCCCAATACGCTACGGAGCTGCAACGGCAAGATCGTCTCCCAGCCCCGGTACCGCTCCATATCGCCTCTCCGACCACCCCCGTCTTCTCTCCCGGCTTTGGACCCTCTCCTCCTCTCCACAATCTTGCCCTTATGGGGCATCCTCCTCGCAATCGCCCCTGCTGGAGCATCGGCTCCCCCATTATCCCAAAGGCTGAATAACGATAGTGCTCTGGCAGACCCAGAGACACAGAGACACAGTACAGGAGTCAGAAGCCAGTCCCTGGCCTTTTCTTTTCCATCACTGGGAGCTATAGAAAAGGAACTAACCCCAGCGGCCATCTGGACAACATAGTTCAGCAGATGGGAGGAAAGGAAAAAAAACAACAGCAACAAAAAAAGATACAGCAGACCGCACAGCTGACGCCGTCGCAGGTGGCAACAAGGAACAGGAGCTCCACGCGGGGATAGGATACTATTTTTCAGGTACCCGGTCGAGACTGTCATTGGAGGGAGTTGCTGGGAGGGGGACACCTGTATCTCCTGCAAAATTGAACAGCAAAGGGCATGATAACACAATGCAGGATAGGCATGTATATGCGGATACACATGCTGAACTATGTGTCGAAACATCACCCAGGGGGAGAGAGGATGTGAAGAGGGGGACAGGGCAGAGAACAGTCACCCCTAAAACTGTATGTATGCTAGAGCAGGAGAAGGAACAAGAGGGTGGAAAACAGCAGGATATAGGAGAGTGTCTGAGATCTCTCCCAAATAAAGAAGATATGGAAAGATATATTGCCAGTCTGCAAATTACATATAAAGAAGAGATAAAGGCCCTAAAGTCAGAAATCCTAAATATAGGAGAACGAGTGAGTGGCCTGGAGGAAAGTTTGGCTTTATGCACCTCCAGGGCGGAGAAACAACAACAAGTTATCAGCAGCCATTCCTCATTGCTCCAAGATATGATATATAAAATAGACGATATTGAAAATAGGAGTAGGCGTAACAACATAAGGATACGTGGAATCCCAGAGACAATAGAGATATCTAATCTCCCAATAACAACGAAGGCAATATTGAAAGATATAATGGACAGTAGCCCGGAAGGAGAACTGAAGTTGGATGGGGTATACAGAGTACCAGGCTACCCTAGAAGAGACTTTGTAAGGCCTAGAGATGTCATTTCTCGCCTACACTATCATACTGAAAGAGAAACCATCCTATCAGCTGCGAGAGCTAAGAAAACAATGACATACGGTGGGCAGGAGATAACCATTTTCCCTGATCTCTCAAAACTAACATTGACGCTCAGACGGGCGCTGAAGCCTGTGTTAGAAATCTTACAGGAAAGAGAGATAAGATACAGATGGGGGTTTCCTTTTCAGCTGGTAGCAAGTAGTAATGGAAGAACAGCAATATTTAAGGTAATAGATGATCTACCAAACTTTTTGGATATCCTGAATCTACCACCGATACAGTTAACAGAGTGGCCAATTGACTTAAATAAGGCTGAGGAACCCCCAAAAAAAGGATGGACAGTAGTAAGACCCCGCGGAATCTACAAGAAATTAGCAAAGAAAAAGGAAATAAAAAGAACTAATTTACGCTTAATGTATCCGAGGCGACAAGTAAAATATAAATGAATAGGCTAACATTGGTAACATTTAATGTAAGGGGATTTAATGTACCAGAAAAACGATCCCAGGTTCTGTACCATTTTCACAAAAAAAGAATAGATATTTTATGTTTACAAGAGACACATTTTAAGAAAGGAGTCAACCCAGTCATTAAGGATAAAAATTACACGAAGTGGATTCACAGCACAAATCCGGAAAAGAAAGCAAAGGGTGTATCAATAGGGATTCACAAAAATAAACAAATAGAAGTAAAGGACACAGTTATAGATGAAAAAGGTATGTATTTTTGAAATTTCAAATATTAACTTGCAAATATATATGCACCAAATAAGGGTGAACACAGGTTTTGCATATGGGTACTTAATAAATTTCAACAGTTTGGAATGGGCACAAGTATGGTAATGGAAAGACATGAATTTAATATTTGACAATCAATTGGATACCACTGGGAAACCACACATGATGGGAGGGGTTATATAAAAACTTAAAAATAAAATGGACAATATGAGACTGGTGGATGGATGGAGAGTATTGAACCCTATAAAAAAAGACTTCACATATTACTCTATAGTGCATGAATCCTATAGCCGGATAGATCATGTCTGGATACATCAGAAGCTGTTGGATTATGCCCCGGGGATTGAGATAGGATCAATATTATGGTCAGACCACTCACCGGTTTGCTTGTCAATGAAAATTGAAAACACAAGCAGAAATATGGGAAATTGGAGATTAAACGATAACCTGCTAAAAAATACACTATGTCAAGAAGAAATAAATACCACTATTAAAAATTTTATAGAGGACCATCTAAAAGATACAACATCAAATCCTATTCAATGGGAAGCAATGAAATGTGTAATAAGAGGAATATTAATTAAACATGGTTCCAGACTGAAGAAAGAGAGGGCAAGTAAATTAAAGGGATTGTTTAAAAAATTAAATGAATTGGAGGTACTGAATAAAGAGAATGTGATGATAACAACCTCCACCCAACTGATGGAGGTAAGAAGGGACATTCGAAATATTCTGGACCAACAATCGTTGATCGCTAGAGATAAAGGGAAAAAAAGATATTACGAGTAGGGAGAAAAATGTTGTTGGCCAAGAAAATTCATGCAAGGGCATCCAACACTAATATAGCACGAATTAAAGATGGAGGTGGTAACATGCAGCATTCCCCATCCTCGATAATAGAAGCTTTCCGAAAATATTATGCATCCCTATACTCACTAAGAGGTACATATGCCGATATGTCAAGGGATAATTTTGTAAATAAAGTGAGGGAATATATAAGAGGGGCAAACGTGCCAGCATTGAATTCGGAGGATGGTGAAGGGCTGAGTTCGCCATTTTTAGAAAAAGAAATAAAGGAGGAAATGTCCTCACTACGAAATGATAAGACACTTGGCCCAGATGGGTTTACAGCTCGATTTTACAAGCAGTACGAGGAATTATTGGGCCCTTTCTTTACAAAAGCATGTAATTCAGTCACAGAAAGTAGCCCATTCCCAACACAGACAATGGAGGCACACATATCTGTGCTTCCAAAACCTGGGAAAGATCTAACAGAATGTGGCCATTATCATCCAATTTCTCTTATAAACATAGACCTAAAAATGTATGCAAAAGTGTTGGCCAGCAGGCTAAAAAAGTGTCAGGGAATCGGGTTCCGTCCCCTGGGTCAGCTGCGCCGGCGTCTGGTTGCTAGGCGACCTGCCGGTCACATTCCCTCCAGGGCTTGTACTCTCAGACGTCGCTCTCAGACACATACAGTGTCTAAGTGACAGGCAGAGTAGGCCGGCCTTCACACAGCATTTCCGTTACTAGGAGATGGTTGGGAGGGCCACTGCTGACGACTCCACCCACACACACCTGCCTCTCCTACAAGAGCTAACAAGGCTCACTTGCTCAGCGTTCTAGCGAGGTAGAAAGTCAAGCAACTTGCTAGGGCATTCACCTCCACCATCCTGAACCTTGCTGTCCTCCTCCAGAGGATTCACAGCCGTGAAGCTTCCACAACCAGTGGCTCGGGGTATCTGGACTGTTTACACCAAATCGCAAGTACCACCTGTATTCTCAGTCTGATACAAGATTGCATATCCTCCATTGGCTTGAAGCGACAGTACTCTATTGAATGCCTACAGCTCACTTACCTTATATATATATATTACTGCTATCCTGATTAACTGAACCATGCATCATTATCCTACCACTTAACAGTACCATCATTGTATTGCCTTGCATTAGTGGAGTTAACTAGTGTAACTACAAGTCCCAACACGGCCCCAATGAATGACAATTGAGGACCTATATTGTGTTCACAATCCTGTGGTGGTGTATGATGTGCTAGGGGTTCCTCACTCATTCAATACAGAGTGCGACAGTGAACCCTCTAACTGAGCCATCCACAGAGTCACCCCGCAGCTGAGATCCACACACACAAGCTTGCTGGACATTACAAAAAGGTATTGCCCAAAATTATCCACTTAGATCAAACTAGATTTGTGCAGGGACGGGAAGCTAGAGATAGCATCACCAGAGTCATTAATCCAATAGAACAAGCACAAATTAGAAATATACCACTTTGTCTTCTTTCAATTGATGCTGAAAAAGCATTTGATAGAATAAATTGGATATTTCTCAGAGAACCTTAATACAAATGGGAGTGGGAGAATTTTTTTAATCTAAAGTGATGGCATTGTACACACACCCAAACGCAAGGGTTAGAGTTAATGGGAATTTGTCCGCCCCTTCCCAATATTAAATGGCACCAGGCAGGGATGCCCCCTCTCACCCTTATTATATGTTATAGCAATGGAACAATTAGCGGCAACTATTAGGAAGAATCCCTCAATCAAAGGTCTGCCCACATTAACGCAACAACATAAAATAGCATTATATGCAGATGATCTACTTCTCCTAATAACTTCCCCAATAACATCGATACCTAATATTCTTACTGAAGAACTGAAGAACTACGGTGATCTAAGTAATTTCCAAATAAACCTATCTAAATCCAAATTTTTAAATATATCCCTAACTGACAAAGTAAAAACTAATATAAAGGATAATTACCCATTTAGATGGCAGGCTGATTACATCGTATATCTGGGGGTTAATATTCCTAAAGAACTTAACACATTATATGCTATTAATTTTAGAGATTGGATTGATAATATTTTTGCCCAATTCTATACATGGAATACTCTCAGATTGACATGGATAGGTAGAGTAAATGTCCTAAAAATGGATATTCTCCCTAAAATACTATATAGACTCCAGACAATTCCTATTTCTTTACCAGAATCTTTTTTTCGGAAAATAAAATCAGCAGCAATGAAATTTGTATGGGCAAATAAAACCCCTAGAATTAGTGCAAAAGTCTTGATGAGATTAAAACAAAGAGGGGGTTTGGGAATCCCAGATTTTGCACTCTATTATAAAGCGATCCTAATATCTTACATAGTTACATAGTATTTGAGGTTGAATAAAGACATTAGTCCATCAAGTCCAACCTATCTAGATTATTGGACTGGATACATAGGAATCAAGACAAAAGAGTAGTAAAATTGGAAGCAGATATTTCCCCAGTACCCCTGAGGAATCTCCCCTGGTTGTCAGTGGAAAGTAGACCACATATGTCAACCTTGCCTTTCTTAGTACAAACGGTGCTACAAATATGGGATAGGTATGCAACTAAATATAATCTCTCATCTAGGCCGGGACCCTTGACACCCATTATGGGTAATTCACAATTTCCGCCAGGTATGCAGGCAATCTCACTACTAAGTACGGTGAATACTCCACAAACACAGGTATGGCAAGTATTATAACCAGGTAGAGAAGAATTGAAAATGGAACTAAGACCAGAGAGACAAACTAATGGGAAGTTATGGATGGAGGCAGTACAGCTAACAGACTATATTAGACACCTTAGGACAGGTAAAACTCTCAATAGGACATTTACCCCATTTGAGAGAATGTGCGTATCAGAAACACCAGTTGCCCACACTTTATCAGTGGTGTATAGTATGCTGAGGGTAGAAGAAGATAAAGGACATATTAAGTATATGAAAAGATGGGAACAAGATATGAGGAGAGAGATATCAGACAAAGAGTAGGGAAGAATATTTAATATGACACATAGTTCTGTTACATCTTCTTTTCACCAAGAAAAAAAATATAAAATAATATCTAGATGGTACAGGTGCCCAGAAGGTATTAAACATATAAATCCAGATTTATCTGATAGATGTTGGAGATGTACTATAGAAGAGGGGACGTACCTGCATATCTGGTGGAGCTGTCCTAGATTGCAACTGTTCTGGGAACCTGTATTTATATTATATAACGCTATAGAGGCAGAAAATGTTGAAAAAGATCCCTTAATGGCGTTATTGTTATTGATACCTGGATCTCTAAAAAAGATAAAAAGCGATATCCTAAGATTTGTACTGGTTGCAGCTAGAGTCTGTGTATCGCGGGGATGGAGATCTACAGTACCACCTACCTTAGAGAACTGGGTTAGAACAATGGAGGAAATAAGATATAAGGAGGAATTAAGGGCAAATGACTTAGATAAAAAGGAGAGTTTTCAAAAGATCTGGAAAAAATGGGAAATATATACGCAGACAGAGGAAATTATGAAGGAGTTAAGAGAAGGATAGAGCAGCGAAAAGGGATATAGAAAGGATGAAACTATGAATCCATAGTGGGTTAATGAATAAATGGCTTGGGTTAAAGCTAGGACTTCTGGATAGATGTTTAAGATAAAAAGTTAAGATCCTGATATGCATGAGTGGTAGAATAGAATAGGAAGGAGGGATGAATGCATCCAGGAGGAATGGGAGAAGAGGACAGGAGGAATGAAGGATAGAAAGGGAGGGAATATACAGTGGGAGAATTTGAATGGGTAAAATTGAGGAGGGGAAGTACAAAAGGGTGGTCAATGGTAATTAGATTTGAGGGCAATTGACATCACAATTAGAATAGGAATAGGATATAGGATATAAAATAGGAGCACAACTATAGATAGGGAGGTTAGATTAGAGAAGTGGGAATAGCACAGTAATTGGAGCACTGTTTATGGGGTTTTTTTTTTTTGGTACAACTGGTTAAACATATAAATCCAGATTTATCTGATAGATGTTGGAGATGTACTATAGAGGAGGGGACGTACCTGCATATCTGGTGGAGCTGTCCTAGATTGTAACCATTCTGGGAACCTGTATTTATATTATATAACGCTATAGAGGCAGAAAATGTTGAAAAAGATCCCTTAATGGCGTTATTGTTATTGATACCTGGATCTCTAAAAAAGATAAAAAGCGATATCCTAAGATTTGTACTGGTTGCAGCTAGAGTCTGTGTATCGCGGGGATGGAGATCTACAGTACCACCTACCTTAGAGAACTGGGTTAGAACAATGGAGGAAATAAGATATAAGGAGGAATTAAGGGCAAATGACTTAGATAAAAAGGAGAGTTTTCAAAAGATCTGGAAAAAATGGGAAATATATACGCAGACAGAGGAAATTATGAAGGAGTTAAGAGAAGGATAGAGCAGCGAAAAGGGATATAGAAAGGATGAAACTATGAATCCATAGTGGGTTAATGAATAAATGGCTTGGGTTAAAGCTAGGACTTCTGGATAGATGTTTAAGATAAAAAGTTAAGATCCTGATATGTATGAGTGGTAGAATAGAATAGGAAGGAGTGATGAATGCCTCCAGGAGGAATGGGAGAAGAGGACAGGAGGAAGGAAGGATAGAAAGGGAGGGAATATACAGTGGGAGAATTTGAATGGGTAAAATTGAGGAGGGGAAGTACAAAAGGGTGGTCAATGGTAATTAGATTTGAGGGCAATTGACATCACAATTAGAATAGGAATAGGATATAGGATATAAAATAGGAGCACAACTATAGATAGGGAGGTTAGATTAGAGAAGTGGGAATAGCACAGTAATTGGAGCACTGTTTATGGGGTTTTTTTTTTTTGGTTCACATGAGGAAGCTATTAGAGAGAAGGGAGGTAAAGGTAGGGGATAGGGTGGGGGATGGAGAAGGGTCAATATGGAGTTTAGGTTGGGGGTAGAATTGGTACAGAAGGTACAAAGAGTCTGTCCTTCTCTCATTCCTTCAGAGGTGGATCCGGAAAATAGGTCTGAATGATGGGGTAGAGCGGAAATAGAATTGAATGATAGGAGTGTATGCAAGGGATTGGTATGTTATATCATTGGGTGTTTTTTTTTCTTATAGAATGTCTTTTTATGAAATGTACTATGTAAAGTATATTGAATTTAAATACAATAAAAATATATTAAACAAAAAAAAATGTGAGAAAACCCCTCTATATGTTTGTTATGTGCATCTATTCACACAGCAAAATAAAATATATTATTTATAACAAATATTTCTTACCTTTTAGAGGTTTTGTTGCAGGAGGCAACATGGCTGATTTCAAGATTTACTCAGCACCTTCACAGTGATTGGTCCTTCTAGAAAGACTTTGGACTGAAATTTGATAATTAACCCTATTAACATACAATGGAGAAGCCATTTGTATCAGTTTTCATAAAGCAGTAATAGAAGAAACAATATTTAACTACAGGTTGTAGAGAAAATGAATACAAACCTATCACTAACCAATTGCCAATTTAGAATTAGCATCTCATTGAAAAAAAGAACAGCCTACCTTTAGTGAAAGAAATATCAGAACAATTAGTAGTAGATCCAGAGATCTAGAGAGCTGAATTTATATGATAAACTTTTCCAGTAAAAAATTACTCCTGGATGAGCAGAATGCTTCTGGCAAAACTGAGCTGTAGCTAAATGAATTACTGAAAACATCAATGACCCTAATGCTAAATATAAAAAATCAGTTTTGATCAAAAAAGTTTTACGTTTTTTTGGTGAGGGGGTGTATTTAGGGTAGTTTACTTAATTTCCTATGGTATTCTTTGTATTTATTTTTGTATGTATGTGCATTTGATTGTAATTTGTGTAGTGTCTGTTCATATGAAAACAGGTTCATGATAGTTGAAGACAGATTTGTAATCTTCCCCATTTTATCCCTAAAAAACACCAAAACACCTTTATTTTGCGTTACCGATAAACCTAAATGCATTTTGTCTAAATCTTCAGAATTGTGGCAAAACTTTTGCAAAATAAAACACTGTTAATTGATAACCTTTGTTAATGCAATTTCCTCATATGTGAAGTTTACATTTTTAAGATAGGTCATAGGTTTGCTGTAATGCCCCCAACAGCATTTATTGAGGAATTATTTCAAATATTTTTTATTTCCTCTTCATGAAAATGACAGAAGGACCAGGGGCGTAACTAGAAATCACAGGGCCCTATAGCAAAATTTTGTATGGGGCCCCGTGATTGCTAGTTATGCCACCCCGCCTGCTCTTCGGTCATTGGCCAGCTCTTAGACGGGTCCAGCCTCCTCCTTCACTGCGAACGCCGGCCTCTTCTGCTGCAGCTGCTGGCTGTCACTGACACAGCTCCGCAGCGGCTGTGAGGGGAAACCCGCCGCGACCGTTGCCCATATGACTGACAGGTTGTCAGTGATCTTCACAGCCGCTGCTGAGCTGTGTCAGTGACAGCCAGCACCCTTACATGCCATAGCGACCCAAGCGGCCCACACGGCATCAGAGGGATGCCCTGGCTGGGCCCCCCTGTGCCCGGGCCCCATAGCGGCCGCCTGGTCGCTATGGCAATTGTTACGCCACTGAGAAGGACCATGACTTTATGTAGTACAAAAATTTACTTTTTTGTACTTAGAACGTAAACATTTGAAATTAGACTTTGGAAATGTAACTGCCTTTTTATACTGATGTTAATTCAGTCTTAATTTAGCTTTAAGGAATACACTTGTATCATCATGACACTGCAGTTTTTACAAAGTTCCGTCACATTACTTCAATGTCACCACAGAAAATTGAAACTTAACCATCTTGGATGACAGCAGTGTATTTGAATCAACATATTTTTTGCATGCCATAAATTGCTACAATAAAGGTTTCATGCAGGTTATGAACATCTGGACTATTAGTCAATGTTTCACACCACCTTCTGCTTTGTATCATTACAGTCAATCTGTTAAGTTTCTTTTGTGTACTGCATGCTACAAACATTCTGAAAATATCTCCTGTAATCAAGACAAATGTGGAACTATTTTTCACCCAGTGAAATAGTTGAGAGTAAAATGAGTATCAATAAATATATTATATAAAAAAACATTTAAAGTAAACTTGTCAGAAGAGAAATAGAGGGGCTGCCACTGCTGGCTTTCTTCTGAAAAAGTTAATTGCCTAGCCCTACTGCTGACTATACTGGCTTTAGTACTTTTTTAGTAACTGACCTGGAACAAGCATACAGATAAGGAAAGTTGAAGAAAAGCCAGAACTGCTTATTTACACTTTTGTTCTGGGTCAGTGACTGTAAGTATACAAAATGAGGCAGACAGAGGGTCAGGGCAGAGACAGACATTGCCCATCTCTGCCAAAGTACATCTCTGTTCAAGTACAGTGTAATTAAAACAAATCATCATCTCATGATTCAATCTCCTCTCTACTCTTTTACAGTTAAATGGTGTCCCAAACATTCATTTAACCCTTTATCTACTGTACATGAATGAATGCTATAAAATAAACAGTACTTCACCCCAGACAGCCTGCAAGTAAACCTGTATTTCTCCACCAAGCTCTTTCTTCCCGTGTCTGCTTTCTACTCTCATCACCCTGTAACATGCTCTGTGTACTTTTCCTGTACTCACAATAGTGTTCTCTCTCCTTAAATTCTCTTTTCTTCACCCCACTTGTCCACAGTGCATACATATATA